>NC_090266.1:59350309-59615309 GCF_040414725.1 Anabrus simplex
CATTAATTTAATAATTATAATGTCCAAACCACCTTAGTTTATTCTTTTCAACTCTCTCATTTAGCTTTCCTACCTCAGCCCGGAACGAGGATTTGCAGACTTCACTCTGTCTTTCTTTGTCTCCCTATCATACTTCTTAGGAATTTCATCTCACTGGCTTGAACTCTACTCTCTTGTCTGCTAGTGAAAGTCCAAGTCTCAGCTGCATAAGTCATTGTGGGTACATAATACATTATCTCTTTACTTTTCCTTGGTACTTCTTTGCTCCAAACAAGTTTTCTTTACACTTTGGTAGAATTCGTGTTGCAAGCTCTCCACTTCATGACCATATCGATTAATTAATTTGTTGTTGTTGTTCACAGTCTAGCTTAAGCCAGTAAGGAGGACGGACGTATTGTGTGGCGTGCGCCTGCTGAGTGGAGTGCAGTAGGAGTGGGGAAGCGGTAGGGTCAAGCGGTCGGCAAGGAGATAGATAGGATGAGTTGGGTAGACGTAGAGGCTATGAGGATAGTAGTAAAAGAAGTAGTACAGGAGGTATGTCCGTTTGAACAATTAAAGAAGATGCTTCAAGAACAAGTCCAGGAGCAAGAAAAGACGAGACAGTGGATCCAGGATTATATGAAAAATACGAAGGCGATGATAGAAGGCAGCGAGAAAGAACTGGTGTCACTAAGAGAGAAAATAAAAAATATGGAAGAAGAGATGGTAAACCTGAAGAAAGAAATTGAAGTCTGCAGACAGGAGTGTAAGAAGAAATCCATATTTATTTATGGGGTGGAGGAAGAAAAGGCAGAATCTAAAGTGGACATAATTTACAAAGTGGTACATGTCATACAAAAGAAAATGAAAATAAATTTCAGTGAGGTAGATATAGACAATGTGGAGAGAGTTGGCAAGGTGGGAGGGCACAGGCCCATAAAAGTGTCGCTGCTATCTTCATTGATGGCAGATATAGTGACAAGGAACACTGGTAATCTACAGTGTGAGAACATTAGAGTTAAGAGAGATTTCGGAAGAGAAGAGAGTAGGAATTTTAAAATTCTCAAGAAACATTTTGTGAAAGCAAAAATTCAGGGATTGAAAGCATATATTAGTGGTCAGATACTTGTGGTGAGCGACAGGAATTGGACCCGAAAGTGGACAATATCGAAACTGAAATTAATGGATGAGAGTTTGAGGCAAGAAGAAACTAGCAGGGCTGAGAGTTCGAGGCAAAAGAGTTTGAGGCAAGAAAAAAAAAAGCAGGCCTGAGAGCTCGAGGCAAGAAGAAAAAAGCAGGGCTGAGAGTTCGAGGCAAGAAGAAACTGCCAGGGCTGATGTACATACTGTAAAGGGAGGAACACTGAATAGATGGGGTTCCTGGGAAGCGATCGTAAAAAGAGCTGAAGAAAAAGGAAATGCAAGGAGGATGGAAGTAGCCAGGAAATTAATGGACGAACTAGTGTCGGAGGTCTGCGCGAGGGAAGAAAGCAGGATGCAGGAAGAGATGATGGAAAAAGAATCACAGGGGAAGACAAGTGGACAGAATCGGAGCGAGAATAATGGTTTGAGGGAGGAAGCAGAAGTAAGAAGTGCCGTGATTAAAGGGAGAAGCTTGAGTTTGAAGGAGCTATGGGACAAAAAGGGAAAAATGGAAGAAGGAGTAATTACGAGAAGTAAAAAGTCAAGTAACAGTAGTAAGTAACATGGTAGCGTAGTTTATGGTGGTGCCTGTATGTGTATTGTAATTGTTGAAGTAAATGTGGCCTAGAAGGAGAGAGGTAGCGAAGTTCAGATGGTATTTACTCAAGTAATGGTGCCTGTATGTGTAGTATAATTGTTATTGAAGTGATGGTGTCTTTAGGTAAAAGATGGATGGATGATAAGAGAGGTAGCGAAATTTGAGTTCGATGGATGGAAATGAGGAGAGGTAACGAAGTTTAAATGGTATTTATTCAAATGGTGGTGTATATATGTGTATTGTAATTGTTGAAGTAAGTGTGGCCTGGAATAAGATGGATGGATTGTGGAGTTCGAGGGATGAATGATAAGAGAAGTAGCGAAGTTTAGATGATTGTAATGGTAAAATAAACGAGGACTGGAATTGAAGTGTTAAGTATAAATAGGTGATGATGATGGATCGATGTTAAGAAAGGTAGCGAAGTTTAAACGATGGCATTTATTGAAGTGAAAGTATCTTAATGTGTATTATAAATGTAAAGTAATTGAAGACCGGAATTGAGTGTTAAGTATGAAAGGTGATGATGGATGGATGATAAGAGAGGCAGCGAAGTTTAAATGGTATTGGTAAGTGATTTATTAGTTAATGGTAGATCGGTAAGCAAAGTTGGTTGTAGATGATTATTTGTGTTTTTAGATATAATGTATGATGGATGAAGGAGAATGAGAGATAGCGAGGCGATAAGGTATTTTTTTAAGTGTACTGTAATTGTATGGTATTTATTCAAGTGATGATATGATGACTGGATTTGAAGTGTTAAGAATGGAAGGTGATGATGAGGGATGGATGATAAGAGAGGTAGCGAAGTTTAAATGGTATCGATGATAAGAGAGGTAGCGAAGTTTAGATGGTATTTATTCAAGTGATGGTGTCTGTATATATGGATGAAGATGGATGAATTGTGGAGTTCGATAGATGGATGATAAGAGAGGTAGCGAAGTTTAGATGATGGATGGAAATGAGGAGAGGTAACGAAGTTTAGATGGTATTTATTCAAGTGATGGTGTCTGTATGTGTATTCTAATTGTTGAAGTAAATTTGGCCTGGAATAAGACGGGTGGTTTGTGGAGTTCGATAGATGGATGATAAGAGAGGTAGTGAAGTTTAGATGGAGGACTGGAATTGAAGTGTTAAGTATGAAAGGTGATGATGGATGGATGATAAGAGAGGCAGCACATTTTAAATGGTATTGGTAAGTGATTCATTAATTAATGGTAGATCGGTAAGCAAAGTTGGTTGTATATGATTATTTAAATTAGATTAAGCATGGTTGAATAAGACGCGCAGGAACAGATAAGTAGTGCAGTGATAAAGTTGCAACGTGAGCAGAGTACGTAGTAGCAGAATGTGTGTGCAACGGAAGTATGGAATCAGCAACTCAGAGGGAGTCAAGTAGAGGAAATGTAGGAGGAATGGAATGTGCAAAGGTTCGCGTGTTTACTCAGCAGGGGCACGAAGGTCTGTGACATTCATAATACAGCTTAAATTGCATATTCTGGGAAAACAATAGAAATATTCAGGAGAGAAGTTGGACGTGACACGAAGAGGCCGAGGATGACTACCGTGGTGACCTTCATTTGGGGCGTCACGTTTCCGGAGTATCCTAGGGGATTCATGCCATGTCCAAGAAGTATCATTATTTTACTAAATTGTTCTATTCATTTTCTGTTCATTTCGTACATTATTTTCTTTTCTTTTTCTGTACAGCACATAGAGTGTGAATTTTGGCTTAAGCTGGACTTTGTTATTTTTCTCTTTTAACGGATCAATGGGTATTGTTACTGTAGATCTGGAGAAAAATAATAAATCAATAAATCAATAATAATAATTAATTTGTTGATTGAACTCGTTGACTTTGGTAGAATGCATTACTCTGCTGTACCGTCCTACTGATCTCCATGTCCACCCTAGCATTTTGCATTAATCCAATTTCTAGGTATTTAAAGCTGTCCACAATTTCCAGATTCTGACTTCCAATTTTAAAAGTGCCCTTTCCTTGCCTTTCCCTTCTCGACATCACCATAGTCTTGCTTTTCTCTGTACTGATTTTCATGCAATACTTCTCAGTTTTTTTTTTTTTTTTTTGTTCAGTACATCTAGTTGTTGTTGCTGCACTTCTTTGTTCTCCTTTCCCCAGATCATATCATCATCTGCAAACAGCAGTATCTTCATCTCTTTATCTCCATAGGCTTCCTTTGTTTCTTTTACAATTTTGTCCATGACCATAATAAACAAAAGAGGTGTCAGTACTCTGCTAACACAGTTGTTGTACATTGCTTGCACCATTTCTAACATTTCTCTTCTGAGACTCTTTTTAACCATGGTTTCCCAAACCTTCTCTCTGGGTACACTATCATATGCCTTTTCTATATGTATGAAAGTTATGACCAGATCCTTTCCATATTCCCAGTTATTTTCTATCAGCTGTCTCATGCTAAAGATTGGGTTCACCGTAGATCTTCCACTCCTGAAGCCATATTGTTCCTCTTGTAACTCTTCTTCAATCTTTCTTCTCGTTCTTCTTTCTAATATCCTTTCCAGTATTTTATCTACCTGCAGTATGATGAAGTAATCCATGGTGGTATTTTATGTTGCAGTTTGCCTCAGATTACAAGTGAATCCACAAAATAAGGAGCACTTCTTTAGTGTGAGCCCGGAACGAGGATTTGCAGACTTCATATTTGCTCATGTCATCTTGCATATGGTTGTCATGAACTTCATTGGTTAGGGAAATTGTAAGTAGTACTGTTCATAGTGGTCATGTACAGTAAATCTGGTAATTTAATTACCTCATTCTTTTTTTTTTTCTTCTGTTTTCCAGCTCCTTTACATTCTGGACTCTCGCCTGCATCAGTGCCTGGTAAATGTTGACATTCCAGCAAAAACTGTATGACTTTTTATTGCAAATAGAAATGTGACTTTTTTTCAAATTGGTGTGTCTTAGTACTCAATACTCCTGTCTTCAGTTCTTGTTCCTATTTTAAGATACCCTCTAATAAGTGACATTGCTGGGCTGAGTGACTCAGAGACAATAGAAGCGTGGGTCATTTGAATCCAAGTTGGCAGGTTTCATTCCAGCTTTTTGGCCCCTCCTTGTCTGCAAAAATCATAAAAGTACCGTATAATCCCAAGTACCGCCCGCTCTTGAATAAGACCTGCACCCTATATTTTAAAGGACATTTTTTTTTTTAAAGTTTCACCCAAGTTTATTTACAATATTTGCTACATAACATCATTTCACTACGAATGTTTCATGAATTTAAAATAGTTTCAGGCAGTTTTTAAGTGTCCTTGAAATAATACCCAATTAAATTATTTTAAACACACAGAAAAAGTGATCAGTCACAGAACGATAGTTAAACACTTCGGAGCCTTCACTATCACTTTGACCATCACTTTCCCACATAACGTCATCTCCGCTGCCATCCATATCATTAGAAATATTGCACTTCTAGAAATTTTTCTGGACGAGGTCACCAGAGATACGATCCCACGCAGTCTTTTACCCTCAAACAAAGCAGTTGAACTTCTGGTCGCTTAATACGACCAGTTGGCATCAGTGCAAGATTGTCAGTTGCCACCCACTTGGTATACAGCTGTTTCAAGGCTGCTTTGAACAGATGGTTTATGGAGACATCCAACGGCTGTAACATAGACATCAGTCCGCCCGGAATGATTGCTAGATTGGTTTTTGCATCCTTTGTTTGCTTCTTCATAGCTTCTGTTGTGTGACTGGTAATTGTCCATAACAAGAAAGCTTTTCCGTCGAAGCAGTGCACCAGGGCGACGTTGCCAAACACATTTCAGCCCGTCTTCCACTAGTAGACTGTCCATCCAACCAGAATCCTGAGTTCTGACAAAAACACCAGCAGGTAGATTTTCTTTCGGAAGCGTTTTTATTTTCAAGACAATGTACGGTGGAAGTTTAGTTCTATTAGCAATTATACATAACATTACTGTACACCTCTGTTTTTCATTACCACCCGTTCTGATGGTAACACTTTTTGACCCCTTAACACTCACAGTATTGTCCAGTGGCATTTCAAAATAGATGGGCGTCTGATCTGCATTTCCTATTTGGGAAAGCAGATACAAATTTTTCTTTTGCAGCCGAATGATATGGCACTGGAAGGAAAAGATTTCTTCTTCATAGGCAGTAGAAAGGAACACGCTGTGAAATTGTGGTACGCCTCCTAATGCTCAGTCCATTCCTCTTATATAAATTTCTGATCCACCCTCGGCTTGCTTTAAACTCTGGCGTAGAACATTCTTTTACGATTTCTAATTGGCACATTTCGGTAGACACACTGAATCCCAATTTCCGCCTTTCTGTTATGTATTTGTATAGAATCCTTTCAGTTTCAGGAAACTTTGCACTCTGCGTGTGGAAAGCTCTATGATCACCACTACTGTTTAAAAGAAAATTTTTCTTCTTTCTCCAATCTCGAATACAAGATTCATATCATATTTCCTACCGGCGTCACAATTTCCGATAATTTCAGCTTCCTTTATAACTTTCAGTTTTTCACTTAGAGTAAAAGACCGCAAATGCTTTGTTGAATTCATGTTCACACATGGCACTCTAAGAACGTCAGACTGTAGACTGCCGCCGAGCGTTTACGGCAGAAGAAAAGTGTGTTTGGGGTTGGGGGAGCGTACGCTGAGAAGCTCGGTTGTCAAGTCATGGCGTCCACGAGTGTGCCAATTTTCTATTTCAGGGTTGTTCCATACTTAGAAATAATTTTACTGAGCTTATAAACTACAGCCGACTTTTAGGAAAGTTTTACACTTATTATTTTCAAAAAAACGCTGTTGGAAGACGTAGTTGAATCCAGTGCAACCCTTAAAACTAAAATACACTAAAAGTGTAACATTCTCTAAGATGCGTGAAGTATCGCGCCGCGAAATGAAAGACCAGCACCCAATTTTTAGAAGCGATATTTTTGAAAAAAAATGTGCGAGTGGTATTCGGTATTATACAGTAGTTGGTGGGACTTGAAGACAGAAACATGTCATATTTATTCCTGTAATTTTCACCTTTTAAAACAGTTCAGAAAAATCATAAAAGTAGTTAATGGGACTTAAAACCAAAAACATAATGTCATATTTACTCATGTAATTTTCCCACTTTAAAAACAATTTTTAACTTCAAAAAAAGGGGAGGGAAAAACGTGCAAATTAAATTTTAAATTTAAAATACTGATGCAATTCCACAGCATCTTCGGTTTGGTCCTTCAGCAATCGCTGACATACAGATGTCCTCCTTCAAAGAGAAACATTTCTCTTCATGTATCTACATGCCCACACTTTGCTTGATTTAAACTGATAGGTTCCCAAAATGGCTTCTCTCTGCACCTACAGCATTAATGGCAGCATTTTGTGTGGAACATTTAATTTCTTAATGCAGTTAACATATTTTAACAGTTCTTTATAAATTTCTGTATACTGCTGTATTTTTGGCCCCTGAAATGAAAAGTTTGTCTTCTTAGCACACTGCAACTGTCATTTTTATTTACACAAGTAGCGTACACATGAGGATTTACACAAAATTCATGTGCTGCAGCATGAATGCTGTTATTTACCGTGAACGCAACCACTGTTAATTTAAACTGCACTGTAAAATGTGGCAACAGCAGTTTCATGTGGTGCAACTTGGCAACGGCTGAAATCTCGCTCTGTCGGTCACTTCCGCATTACCGGAACTACATGGTGTGGCAGTTGATTAATACTTTGTGTTCTGAGTGAAGAAGCATCAGTGGTAACAAGTGCTGAATTCAATAAAGACCGGGCGAGTTGGCCATGCGCGTAGAGGCGCGCGGCTGTGAGCTTTCATCCGGGAGATAGTAGGTTCGAATCCCACTATCGGCAGCCCTGAAGATGGTTTTCCGTGGTTTTCCATTTTCACACCAGGCAAATGCTTGGGCTGTACCTTAATTAAGGCCACGGCCGCTTCCTTCCAACTCCTAGGCCTTTCCTATCCCATCGACGCCATAAGACCTATCTGTGTCGGTGCGACATAAAGCCCCTAGCAAAAAAAAATTCAATAAAGCGTTTGCGGTGATTTACTGTGCGTAAGAAACTTAAAGTTGTAACAGAAGCTGAAACTATTGGAAAACGTGCTGCCGGTAGAAAATATGATATTGATGAATCATGTATTTGCGATTGGAGGAAGAAGGAAATTTAATTAAAAAGTAATGGTGATCGCAGAGCTTTCCGAGGGCAGAGTGCACAGTTTCCTGGAATTGAAGAACAGCTTTATAAATACATGACTGAAAGAAGTGAACTAGGTTATGGTGTAAGGACTGAAATGTGTCAACTAAAATTCGAGATCGCAAAAAACTTAAAAAGGAGGGTTTTATTGCAAGCAGTGGGTGGATAAGGAACTTTTACCGATGAAACTGATTATGTATGAAAAAACGTACATCTGTTTCACAAAGTCTCCCTTTACCTTTAATCACCACGTTATTAGTTTGCGGAAGCAAAATTCCTATTTGATTTCTCAAATTGGGAATTCCAATCAGACTCCAATTTATTTTGAAATGCCCCTAGACAATACGGTTCACACTAAGGGATCTAAAAGCAATTCTATCAGGACAGATGGTAACGAAAAGCAACGCCGCATGGTAATGTTATGCATGTTAGCTGATGGAACCAAACTTCCTCCATATGTGGCTCTGAAAAGAAAAACACTTCCGAAAGGAAATTTGCCATCTGGTATTTCCGTTCAAACCCAAGAATCTGGATGGATGGACAGTGAGCTAATTGAGGACTGGGTGAAGTGTGTTTGACAACGTCACCCAGGAGCTTTTGCAGGAGAAGGGCCTGCTTGTGCTTGACAGTTACCGCGGGCATACTACTGATGCAATAAGAGCCCTAACTTCGCCACTTAATAAAAATATAAATAAATAAAGGAATTGATAAGCAAAGGAAAAACTGATCTGGCAATAACTCCAGGGGGACTGACCTCTATGCTACAGCCATCCGATATTTGTGTAAACCAGCCTTTCAAAGCTGCACTGAAACAGCTCTACAACGAGTGGTGTCTGCTGGCGGTCACGCACTGACACCAAGTGGACGAGTGAAATAACCCGAAGTGGAACCTCTATGCAAATGGATAAGGACTGCATGGGATCATATTTACAAAAGGCTTGGTGAGGAAAAGTTTAAAGAAATGTGGAATTTCAAATTCTATGGATGGTAGCTTTGGTTTAATTTACAGAGCCTTAAAATTCCCCTCCCACCTAAGAACCTAAAAGATGAACTCAGTTACATAAAAGATTTGGTAAAAATTAATGGGTATAAACCAGGAACAATCAACCATTTAATGAACAAGATAAAACTCAAATTAACAACAAACCTCATCCCTGACAGACCCAAAAAATGCAATTTTATTACTTTCACTTACACAACAATCCAGACATTTACCAGGTTTCGAATCCCCTAAGAAACAAAACAAAAAAAACATTTGCTTAGCCTTTAGAACAAATAACACCAACCAAAAATTACTTTTCAATCACAACACAGTCAATTCAAATAACAACATTTACTCATGTTCAGGCATTTACAGACTCACTTACACCCAATGTGGCATCTCGTACATTGGGCAAACTGGCCGCAACCTTCACACTAGATACTTAGAACATTATAATGCCTCCAAACACAATAAATTTTCACCTATGACCTCTCACGTGAAAGAAGAATGTCATCATTTCACTACTATTGATCAAGATCTCACTATTATTAAAAAAGTAGGTAAAGGGAAATTAATGAATGAATTAGAAAACATCTATATTTTTTTAGACCAATATTACAACAAAAATTTAAACCTTAATGATATTATTGAAGTCAAAAACCCATTATACAAGATTTTACAAAAATTGTTACTATCACTAAACATAATAAACAATCTTAAATTATCATCTTCCAGGACTCCTCCCACTTCAGGAAACACAAATCCCTCCCCATGCGCTCCCACAAGCCAACCACATCCAATAGCACATCGATATAACACTAGAAGCGCAAATGTCAGTCATTCAAGCGCTACTATGGCAACTAATTAACATTACAACAGTCTAAAAGATAAATTAAATTACACGATATATTTTCTTCAACTCACCTCATCTTTAACCAAATTAACATCACAGCTGTCGAAGGGGTAAGTAATTTCACACATCGTTTTTTCTTCGTTCTCACCTTCTCCCTTAATTTTATTCCCTAACATTTCACTCTCCTCTTGTTTTAGACAAAACACCACAGGCTGTACTCAACCTCGCACATTATCCTTTAGACTTTCAATATAAGAAGCTACAACCACGTCTACCGGCTAATATAAATATAGCTACGTTTCTGACAAGTACTTGTCCTCGCTCCTAAGTGCTTTAAGAAGTTTGCCGTCTTATCTTTTCACATAAGATTAATTACTTCAACAGACAAACAACTTGGATTTTAATTTAACCACTGCTAAGAGTGACTTTTATCCTAAATATTAAGCTATTATAAGCTCCTTTCGCCATCTCCAGAATAAGGCACTATATTTACCAGATTTCATTTCAACACAGCAATTTACGTATTTATTTTGAACTTTTAACTCACTACTTGTTACCACATTTAAAAACAGGACATTCGTAAAAATCTATAATAAGGATTGATTATAAGACTTTGTCATAACTACTGTCTTCCACTTGCTAGTCTTTTTTTAGACATTTGTACCTACAACAGTATCCGCTTATTTATATTTTTAGACGTTCATTAAACACTACAAATAAGAACAATCAGAATCCTGATTTTTCATTCTTTCAGGTATGAGATTTTTAGGCTGATGATGCACTCATTATGGGCGAAACATGTACCTGTATCTAATATGTTAAGATCTATTTCTTAAATTTAAATAAAAATCTCTTATGTATTGAATAGGTGGAATTTATAATCTAGTATTATTCTTTGATTTTATGTACCTCTTAGTTGAGCAGCTCGTCTCCTTTCTCCCAAGTCTTCCCAGCCAAAACTTTGCAACATTTTTATAATGCTACACTTTTGTCGGAAATCACCCAGAACAAATCAAGCTGCTTTTCTTTGGATTTTTCCAGTTCTTGAATCGGGCGAGTTGGCCGTGCGCGTAGAGGCGCTCGGTTGTGAGCTTGCATCCGGGAGATAGTAGGTTCGAATCCCACTATCGGCAGCCCTGAAAATGGTTTTCCGTGGTTTCCCATTTTCACACCAGGCAAATGCTGGGGCTGTACCTTAATTAAGGCCACGGCCGCTTCCTTCCAACTCCTAGGCCTTTCCTATCCCATCGTCGCCATAAGACCTATCTGTGTCGGTGCGACGTAAAGCCCCTAGCAAAAAAAAAAAAAAAAAAAAGTTCTTGAATCAAGTAGTCCTGGTGAGGGTCCCATACACTGGAACCATACTCTAGTTGGGGTCTTACCAGAGACTTATAGGCCGTCTCCTTTACATTCTTACTACAACCCTTAAATACCCTCATAACCATATGCAGAGATCTGTATCCTTTATTTACAATCATATTTATGTGATTACCCCAATGAGGATCTTTCCTTATATTAACACCTAGGTACTTACAATGATCCTCAAAACAACTTTCACCCCATCAACGCAGTAATTAAAACTGAGAAGACTTTTCCTATTTCCGAAAGTAAGGTGAAAGACGAGGAAAATTAATCGTGAATCGTAAAATGGATGTGGATGGTTGCAAGATAAACTGGCAAAAACTAAAGGAAATTCAGCTCTTGAAACCATGGCTGTTTACTATGTATCTCAAAACTAAATTTGATGGTAAATCTCAGGAAATAAATTTAGAAAAGTGAAAAGTCTTGGTAGGTGCAAATCACATATTCTGATCCACTATTATGTTGAACTGAGATAAGTAATTAATAATTCAGTACTTTCTTTTAGAGTCACTATTATTTTTGACATTCATGTCCTTTAATTAGTTTATGAGACTGCCATTCTACTTAGCAAGTAATATTGACGGTTCAGAGCAATACTATTGTAACTAGCATTCTTTATGTCTTACATTCCCGTGTATGCCAGAAATCACCATGGAGACTTATGGCTGTAAGTATTGTCTAGAACGCTGACAGCTATAAGTCTCTGTGGTGATTTCTGGCATACACAAACTTTTAATTTGCTTTAATGTAAGGTGTGAAAAATGCTAGTTACGATAGCATTGCACTGAACCGTCGATATATGTCTAAAGGGGGGCAGAACTTACTCTTAGACTTAAAAATATCTCGTCTGTACTGTAATATCAGAACATACCGTGAAAGAAGGAAATCCATAAACAAATGATGGACATTGCATTGTGTAGATTATAATGGCTCATTTCTTAACATCTGTATTTATTTGGCTAAGATCAGATGAAATCCTCAAATCGGTAAGGGGTATAGAAATGATTTTAGGGAATAACTCCACGTCTAGAGTCTCTCTATCTAAGACTTGAATAATGTGCCGAGTTGTGAGTTGTGGCATGGCTCACGGTGGATCAAAGACCTTGTGCACCTGCCCAAACAGTAGGAGATTCAGGTTTGAATTGTGACTGCGGTCATTTTATTTTTCAAGTCCTGCTCAGCAGATACTCAACAGTAAGGAGTTTTTGGTTTTGGCATTGTGGTGATTTTTTTGTTTTCGTGCATAAGAAATACTATAAATTGCATCAGTAGACTAAGTGGCATTTAAAAAAATATATATATATATATACTGCGAGTATAAAAATGTTGAAATATGGAGGGAAGGTGAAATCTATTATCCTGCAACTCCAGGAATATCAGATTTAGCAAAATTATGCTTCCTTGAATGTAAACACAAACCAAAAGTTTAAAGCGAATATCTCAAAACTAATTTCTGGCACTTGGTCGAATGATGTATAACCATAAGCACCTAACACTAGAATGGCTGATGCGGTCACTTTGATAAATACAGAAATTATATTTTTGTTCTTCATACGCATTGTTACTCATTATTATTGTTTTGCCTATGTCTCTGTACATTGCATTATGTGTTTCAATATTGATTCGTCAGAAACATCCCGCTTTGAATATGAAGTGGATTCTGGATTTCCTTTCAAGATGATATGACTAGTAAACCTACCAGGTGCAGTCTTCGCCATCAGTATGATACCTAGTAACGTATTTCCTGGCCCTGGAAGTCTTTTATCATGGTTGACAATGCTCTCTGGTACCATGCTTTATGGGTTACAGTTTCTACGGCTGTAATAGAATAATTCAAAATTCGTCAGTATTCAGCCTATGCAAGTTATCATTATAATTTGAATATAGTATAAATAAAGGAATTTCACCAATGTTGTTATGCTGATTGTTGTTAATAATTTAAAAAAACCTATGTTCAACCTGAACTATCCGATTTTCAGTGATCACTTGATTAGCAGTAATCTCTGTCTGCAACTCCATGGCTAAATGGTTAGCATGCTGGCCTTTGGTCTCAGGGGTCCCGGGTTCAATTCCCGGCAGGGTCGGGAATTTTAACCATCATTGGTTAATTTCGTTTGCACGGGGACTAGGCGTATGTGTCGTCTTCATCATCATTTCATCCTCGCCATGACGCGCAGGTCGCCTAGGGCATCAAATCAAAAGACCTGCACCTGGCGAGCCGAACATGTCCTCGGGCACTCCCAGCACTAAAAGCCATATGCTATTTCATTTCTGTCTGCAACTTCTCATAGGCCCTCTATATCTGGACCACACTCTACAGCAGACATATCTTCTGAAATGTCATGCAATAGGAGACCCTAATGGCCAGGGGTCGATGCCATCTCATCCCTAGACTCAGAATATCTGAACGGATGTATCACCAACGCCTCCTTTGACAGGCCGTGCGCACTTCCCTCCGCTGTAGTTCTTGTATCTTCTGGCTTCTCCAGGTCGCAGTTACGTTTGTGACTAAATTAAACTTACAATTTACCTTAAAGTGTATGTTGTTTTGTTTGAGTCATCAGGCCATAGACTGGTTTGATGCAGCGCTCCATGCCACCCTATACTGTGCTAACCTTTTCATTTCTACGTAACTATTGCATCCTACATCTGCTCTAATCTTCTTGTCATATTCATACCTTGGTCTACCCCTACTGTTCTTACCACCTACACTTTCTTCAAAAACCAACTGAAGAAGTCCTAATGTCTTAAGATGTGTCCTATCATTCTATCTCTTCTTCTCGTCAAATTTAGCCAAATCGATCTCCTCTCCCCAATTCGATTCAGTATCTCTTCATTCGTGATTCAATCTATCCATCTCACCTTCAACATTCTTCTGTAACACCACATTTCAAAAGCTTCTATTCCTTTTTCTCTGAGCTAGTTATCGTCCATGTTTCACTTCCATACAATGCCACGCTCCACACAAAAGTCTTCAAAAACATCTTTCTAATTCCTATATCAATGTTTGAAGTGAGCAAATTTATTTTCTTAAGAAAGCTCTTCCTTGCTTGTGCTAGCCTGCATTTTATGTCCTCCTTACTTCTGCCATCGTTAGTTATTTTACTACCCAAGTAACAATATTCATCTACTTCCTTTAAGACTTCATTTCCTAATCTAATATTTCCTGCATCACCTGCCTTCGTTCGACTGCACTCCATTACTTTTGTTTTGGACTTATTTATTTTCATCTTGTACTCTTTACCCAAGACTTCATCCATACCAATCAGCAGCTTCTCAAGATCTTCTGCAGTCTCAGATAAAATAACAATATCATCGGCAAATCTCAAGGTTTTGATTTCCTCTCCTTGGATTGTGATTCCCTTTCCAAATTCCTCTTTGATTTCCTTTACTGCCTGTTCTATATAAACATTGAAAAGGAGGGGGGACAAACTGCAGCCTTGCCTCACTCCTTTCTGGATTGCTGCTTCTTTTTCAAAGCCTCGATGCTTATCACTGCAGACTGATTTTTATACAGACTGTAGATAATTCTTCGTTCTCGGTATCTGATCCCAATCACCTTCAGAATCTTAAATAGCTTGGTCCAATCAACATTATCGAATGCTTTTTCGAGATCCATGAATGCCATGTACGTGGGCTTGTCCTTCTTGATTCGATCCTCTAAGATCAGACGTAAAGTCAGGATTGCTTCACATGTTCCTACATTTCTTCCGAAGCTAAATTGATCTTCTCCCAACTCAGCTTCAACTTGTTTTTCCATTCTTCTGTAAATAATATGTGTTAAAATTTTGCAGGCATGAGATACTAAACTAATGGTGCGGTAGTTTTCACACTTGTCGGCACCGGCTTTCTTGGGAATAGGTATAACAATTCTGCCGAAAATCGGATGGGACTTCTCCTGTCTCATATATCTTACACACTAAATGGAATAACCTTGCCATGCTGTTTTCTCCTAAGGCTAAGGCTCTATAAGATGGGTATGCTTAGCCGCCATTTTGGTTCATACATGCGCAATGGGCCATGTGATCAAATTCTAGTTTCTCCTACGAGCGCTCGCTTCGTCACATTGAACGTATTGCTTTAATCACCGCATGCATGGACAGAATGGATATTTATTACACAATAGTGGGTTGTTCTGCACCTAATTGTAGTAGGCCTAGTGTCTCTACTGCGGGATACGGGTTGTTTAGATTCCCTTCTGATCTGCATTATGCCTCTACTGCCTCTGCTACACCTACTTCAACTGCTGACTTAAACCTGTATCCAGCTTTCACTGACATTACTATACCCCTTAATCCAGTGACATGGATCATTCAATATTCAGTTATGCCCCCAAAGTCCGGCAACTGGATTTCAACATCCCAACACCACAGTTACAATATTTGTCGAAACTAACTTCATATGACAGAAATTATTTGTTTAACATTGGTGGTAGAACAACAAATGCAGTATTGCAAACCAAGATCTGTGGTTCGCCTATATGCAGAAAGGTTTTAAACTATGAGCTTTCTGAGTCAAGCTCTGAAACATTTGTTTTTTAATGTGGGTGGTCTAAAGAAACAAAATTGTGAAGTTATTAAATTAATTTGTAACTCTGAGGTCTTCTATAGGGACTATAAGCATTATAATGCAGTATAATGCAAAATGGTGCAAAAATTGTAATGGAGATATTTTTGAATAATACGTAAATAATAATACATAAATGTATCAGTCCATGTTCTCCCATTTAAAAGAAGAATTTGTTAGATACTTCTTCAAAATTCGATCCTATGCTGTTGTGAACTTTAACAAGAATGTACGGAAACGAGATAAAATGTATGGGACTGCTTCGGAAAAGAAGAGAAAGATTTAAACAAGGAATGGAATGTTATTGTTTTGTAAATACTGTAATAAAAGGAGACAGTGAATTTGTAAAATATTAGGACTACTTAAGTACAATCTTTCTTTTAAATGTGCTGCCTGAGCAAGTTAATCAATGTTGCAACCCTTTGAAGTTTAACAAGGAGAGTCGTGTTGAGAAATCATACTACTTCTCCTCTAACCAGAGGAATCTATGTAAAAAAAAAAAAAAGAAAAGAAAAGAAAAAGGTACTGTTAACTTTGCCGGGGTCATCTCGTGGGTCACTCTCCTTACAAGTCACTGTTAACTTTTTATCAGTGCAATACTTCAGGTTGGGAGAGAAGATTCAGCTATAGATGTAGTTACTCTACTCCTATTTTCTTCTTGAATGCAATTTGTAAAAACATAACATTTGTCTAATGAAAGTTTGGTTGAATAAACTAAAATCCTCTGTTCATTACAACTGCAAAAGCTGATGAGATTCATAACACTCACCAAAAATTAAGTTTATTTTGCACATATAATATCCCTTTTTTTTTAATAAATAAGAAAGAATGAGTATTTTTACAGTATGTTAGTTAAGCACTATTTTCAAGCGGGGAGAACAGTAAAAAAGAGGGATATAGAAGGCTGGGGTGGCCAACTGCCTTACCAACGTAGTGCAGGAATGAACCATAATGGCGGGCGAGCATACCTAGTCTTTAGAGAGCCCTACCTAAGGCAGTCGGTAATTCAGAGGGAATGTCATCAATTCCAGGTGCCTTGTTCCTATTTAGGTCACTCACACCTCTGTCAAACTCTGACCTCAAAATTGGGTCTCCCATTTCATCAGCATCAACAGCCTCTTCATATTCCAGAACCAAATTATCTACACCTTTACCTTGATATAACTGTTGGATATGCTCCTGCCATCTTTCTGCTTGGTCTTCTTTCCCTAGAAGTGGCTTTCCATCTGAGCTCTTAACATTCATACACCTAGATTTCCTTTCTCTAAAGGTTTCCTTGATTTTCCTGTATGCAGCATCTATCTTTCCCAGGACCATACAACCTACGACATCCTTGCACTTTCTATCCACTTGATTCTTTAATCACCTGTATTCTGTTCTGCCCTCTTCATTTCCAGCATTCTTGTATTTTCATCGTTCATCAATCAGGTCTAGTATCTCCTGAGTTATCCACTCATTCTTTGTTGTTCTTTTCTTCCTTTCTAACACTTCTTCAGCAGCCCTACTGACTTCATTTTTCATGACTATCCACTCTTCCTCTATTGTGTTTCCTTCAGCCTTTTCATTTAGCCCTTGTGCAACATGTTCCTTGAAACAATCCCTCACACTCTTTTATTTCAACTTGTCTAGATCCCATCATTTTGCATTCTTTCCTTTCTTCAATTTCTTCAACTTCAGATGGCATTTCATGACCAACAAGTTGTAGTCAGAGTCCACGTCTGCTCCTGGGAAAGTTTTGCAATCCAACACCTGGTTTCTGAATCTCTGCCTAATCATAATGAAGTCTATTTGATACCTTCCAGTGTCTCCAGGTCTCATCCACGTATACAGCCGTCGTTTGTGGTGTTTGAACCAAGTATTGGCAAGGACTAAATTATGATCAGTGCAGAATTCAACCAGCCGACTTCCTCTATCGTTCCTTTGTCCCAATCCAAATTCTCCTACTGTATTACCTTCTCTTCCTTGGCCTACCACTGCATTCCAGTCTCCCATCACAATTAGATTCTCGTCACCTTTTTCATATATTCTTTCGATTTCCTCATCATCTGCTGAACTAGTCGCATATAGACCTGCACTATTGTGGTGGGCATTGGTTTGGTGTCTATCTTGATGACAATAATTCTTTCACTATGCCTTGTTCCGAGTAAATCACTCTCTTGGATGTTCGATTCTCTGCTGGATAACTCTCTGCTGTGCGATTCTACGACGCTACGTTACTCGACCACGTGGGAAATAATTTTGCAGTATGAGCAAACGCCCGTTCTGCCACAATTTAGTGGAATAGTTAACTAACTCCTACGGAGTAAAATTCAACTTAAAAACCAAGTTAAGTGTGACTATCCAGGAGAATATTCAATAATTCTGCATGTGTTTGTGCCTATATTAACATTTACCGTCTCAGGTACAGCTTTCACATCTGGAACGCAACAGAAGTCAACCTGAAGATCGCAGCACATCAAGATGGACAATTCTTCAAGAATCTACATCTCAACTTCATTGTGGGACGTCTACTGCCGTGTCTCCATGGATTTCTAAAATGTGAGGCGTATCTGGTCAGGAGGAGGTGACTGACCGGGGAAATGCTGGAATGATTGACTACTACCTGGGATCGAATCTCATCTAAAACTTGAGTACCATTTAACAATTTTATTTCTGTCTCATCTTTGTAAAACTAGAGGTCTTTCTTCTTTAAATCGTAGTTCTATTAGTTTTGTTGCAGTTAGAAACGTTTCATTTTTCCATTTCTTGAGGTGTCGTGGTAGACGAGTGACGTGTGTGACTGGAATTTGGAACCTATTCGAGTAGATGTGTAGTCTGTCTTTGAATGATTTCCCATGCATATGAGTTAGGTATCTAAAAATCACTGACCACGCGATAAACCTTCTTGCTTTGTAATATTGAAATTAATCGGACTTGAATTAACGTGTACAACTTGTGAGATAGGGTCGAACCTAGTGTCTTTTAAGATCACTTGTATTTCTTGGATCAAGTCAACTAATTTTACGATATTTCATGAGGATTGATAGATGTAATAATCACTTGAGTAATAATAAAATTAACTCAAGGTCGGGTAAAAGGAGAATTACACGCTCGTGAGCCATAACTTATCTTAGATTCCTTATATGTGAGATTTAATGTGCTCTGTTCATGAAGTGTCTGGAATATGGCAAATCCTGCAGGATATTTATTATGTAAGTGAGCAATTGGAGAATTTATTTGTGATAATTGACTTGTTCTTGTGTCATTGGGAGCACAAGGGAACTTGTTGTAAGTAGAGCACGTGTTGCGTGTGTATTTCACTGATAGGGAATAATAATAATGCGATTGAGGCTCACGGACGCGATAGTTGCGATTTGTAACCCATGTGATGGTAGTGATTATGGATTTTATTGGAATCTTCAATTATATTTCCAAAATTTAGATGAATCTCCATCGTTGTGAGAAGAATATTTCAACCCAAGTGATGTCCCTAATTTCGATCACTAGTCACTCTTGATGATAGAATTATTTCCGTACACGAATTTATCTTCTACTGAATGTTGACATGGCCATACTTAAAGTTAAAGAATAAACTTATAAGGGCAGGATTCGATGTAAGTGATATATATAAAAGTGTGTGTGTGTGTGCGTGCGCGCGCGCGCGTGCGTGTGTGTGTGTGTGTGTGTGTAAAAACGAGTATTTTCCATGTATCTTGATTGTTCCATTTGATTTTATCTGGTCGTGTACTTGTGGCGACACAGATTACGTTCATTGTTGTGTGCCACCTTGAGAAGCTATTTTTGCGCCCTTAAGGGAAAATTTAATCAGTTTAAGTCGGGGAAGACTAGAAGTGGATTTTATTTTGTTGGTTAGTATGATTCAAAAGGAAAGATCATCTCGTTATTTTCGCAAAGGCAAACGATCTGTAAAGTAAATTATTATTTAATTAGCTCACACGTGGATAACAAAATTTTCCAAGACATTTATGTTTAAAAATTTCAAAACATTTTAAAATTAATTTGAAATATGAATGCCATGCAGATGTCAGAATTAAATATTCACAGACGGCATAATTATCTTGAATTCTAATGATAATAAGACAATAATTAACTGAAGAATAATTATTTAAAATATAAATTATAATTGCCAAGCGGATAATGTAGTGAGATACATTAATTAGAAACGCGATCATGTGATGGTAAAGAACATGTCACTCAAACAAGGCTAGAGATTAATAATAATAATAATAATAATAATAATAATAATAGTAATAGTAATAATAATAATAACAACAACAATTAATTAATTAAGAAAATTTGAAATTTACTTGGATTTTTATTAAAGCGTAGGCTGGTGTAATTGACAAATATTATATATTTTAAATGTTGAAATTTATCAGAATTCAGCTTAAGCCACGTGTTGAGACTACTCTTAATTCATAAAACCTCTAGCAACTTTTATTGTGGAACCATAAGCAAGACAGCTGTCTAATTATTCTGTAAAAACCCTTTTGTTAAAGTTTTGAAGTTTTTCAGCCAAGTATTTAATTTTAAAAGGCAGTAGAGGCCTAATTTTTCTTTGATTTTCATTCCAGAACAATAAGGCTGAATGTCGAGAAATACGTGTGATTCTCAAACACTGCGGAAGAAAAGAATATTATGAAAGTTCACTGTAAACAAAACCATCAAGGATAATTTTTTTTTTTTTTTTTTGTGATATGCTTGTCGTATTCTATGAACAGGACAGGCTGAGGACTTGGGTTTGAATATCAGATTGACCTTTATATAAAACACTTTCTGACACCAATAAATTCTTAGTCTAATTTATTTAAACGAACTATCAAATATACCCTTCCAATAATATTGCATCACACTTGTAATTATTCTCTTCTCAATGTTACTTTTAAATAACCAGTTTATCAGTCTCTGACTTCTTTGGAAAATACACACACTTCTATGATTCACTTTACAACATTTATAAATTCCCTTCAGTCTTTAAAGTTTCTTAACTAGTTGATACTTATCTCGGGTTTTGAAGCTTCTTTCTTCTTGCTTCTCTCTTGAATCCTTTTGTGGTGTTCCTCTGAATCTTCCCTGACGGTTTCAGGACTCGAACACAGAACTCTAAGGTGAATACTAACTGAAGCTACAGTCTCCTTCGAACACTCAGTGAGCTCTCTAAGTACTGTCTCTGTACTTTACCCTGTGTGACACTGCTAAGGGAACAGGGAACTGGAAATCAAGTAGGGATGACATAAAATTGTTAGTGTTGAACTGTAGAAGTATTGTAAGGAAAGGAATAGAATTAAGTAATTTAATAGATATATATTTACCAGATATTGTAATAGGAGTTGAATCATGGCTGAGAAATGATATAATGGATGCAGAAATTTTCTCACGGCACTGGAGTGTGTATCGTAGAGATAGGATAGGAAGGGTGGGAGGGGGAGTGTTCATTCTGGTGAAAGAAGAATTTGTAAGCTACGAAAAAGTTAAAGATGAGACACATGAAATTATAGGTGTAAGGCTCATTTCTAAAGATAATAGGCAACTTGATATATTTGGAGTGTACAGATCGGGAAAGGGTAGCACTGATGCGGATTCGGAATTATTTGATAGGATAGTCAGCTATGTGGGAAACGACATGGAAAGAAATGTGATTGTAGCGGGAGATCTGAATTTGCCAGATGTCAATTGGGAAGGAAATGCGAACGACAGGAAGCATGACCAACAAATGGCAAATAAGTTAATATGGGAAGGACAGCTGATTCAGAAAGTGATGGAACCAACCAGAGGGAAAAATATCCTGGATGTCGTGCTGATAAAACCAGATGAGCTCTATAGGGAAACTGAAGTAATAGATGGTATTAGTGATCATGAAGCTGTTTTTTGTGGTAGTTAAAAATAAATGTGATAGAAAGGAAGGTCTTAAAAGTAGGACTGTTAGGCAGTACCATATGGCTGATAAAGCAGGCATGAGGCAGTTTCTAAAAAGTAATTAGATCGGTGGAAAACGGTAAATAAAAATGTAAACAGACTCTAGGATGGGTTTAAAGAAATTGTTCAGGAATGCGAAAACAGGTTTGTACCATTAAGGGTGGTAAGGAATGGTAAAGACCCACCTTATTATAATAGAGAATTAAAGAGACTAAGAAGGAGGTGCAGACTGGAAAGAAATAGAGTTAGAAATGGCTGTGGAAGTAAGGAGAAATTGAAGGAACTTACTAGAAAATTGAATCTAGCAAAGAAGGCAGCTAAGGATAACATGATGGCAAGCATAATTGGCAGTCATACGAATTTTAGTGAAAAATGGAAGGGTATGTAAGGTATTTTAAGGCAGAAACAGGTTCCAAGAAGGACATTCCAGGAATAATTAATGAACAAGGGGAGTGTGTATGTGAGAATCTTCAAAAGGCAGAAGTACTCAGTCAGCAGTATGTAAAGATTGTTGGTTACAAGGAAAATGTCGAGTTAGAGGAGGAGACTAAGGCCAAAGAAGTAATAAAATTTACATATGATAACAATGACATTTACAATAAGATACAAAAGTTGAAAACTAGAAAAGCGGCTGGAATTGATCAGATTTCTGGGGATATACTAAAGACAATGGGTTGGGATATAGTACCATATCTGAAGTACTTATTTGATTATTGTTTGGTCGGAGGAGCTATACCAGATGAATGGAGAGTTGCTATAGTAGCCCCTGTGTATAAAGGAAAGGGTGATAGACATAAAGCTGAAAATTACAGGCCAGTAAGTTTGACATGCATTGTATGTAAGCTTTGGGAAGGCATTCTTTCTGATTATATTAGACATGTTTTCGAAATTAATAACTGGTTCGATAGAAGGCAGTTCGGTTTTAGGAAAGGTTATTCCACTGAAGCTCAACTTGTAGGATTCCAGCAAGATATAGCAGATATCTTGGATTCTGGAGGTCAAATGGACTGTATCGCAATTGACCTGTCTAAAGCATTTGATAGGGTGGATCATGGGAGACTACTGGCAAAAATGAGTGCAGTTGGACTAGACAAAAGAGTGACTGAATGGGTTGCTATATTTCTAGAAAATAGATCTCAGAGAATTAGGGAATTCCTCAAGGCAGTATTATCGGACCTTTATGTTTTCTTATATGTATAAATGATATGAGTAAAGGAGTGGAATCGGAGGTAAGGCTTTTTGAGGATGATGTTATTCTCTATAGAGTGATAAATAAGTTACAAGATTGTGAGCAACTGCAGCGTGACCTCGAAAATGTTGTGAGATGGACAGCAGGCAATGGTATGATGATAAACGGGGTTAAAAGTCAGGTTGTGAGTTTCACAAATAGGAAAGGTCCTCTCAGTTTTAATTACTGCGTTGATGGGGTGAAAGTTCCTTTTGGGGATCATTGTAAGTATCTAGGTGTTAATATAAGGAAAGATCTTCATTGGGGTAATCACATGAATGGGATTGTAAATAAAGGGTACCGATCTCTGCACATGGTTATGAGGGTGTTTAGGGGTTGTAGTAAGGATGTAAAGGAGAGGGCATATAAGTCTCTGGTAAGACCCCAACTAGAGTATGGTTCCAGTGTATGGGACCCTCACCAGGATTACCTGATTCAAGAACTGGAAAAAATCCAAAGAAATGCAGCTCGATTTGTTCTGGGTGATTTCCGACAAAGGAGTAGCGTTACAAAAATGTTGCAATGTTTGGGTTGGGAAGAATTGAGAGAAAGAAGAAGAGCTGCTCGACTAAGTGGCATGTATGTCTCAAGTATTATTACAATATTATAAGTCCACCTGTTCAATACAATACAATTGTGGAAACAGTTGTGTCAACTTCAATACGGAACCAAAATGAGAATAGTTATTTGTAAGTGGCATGTTCCGAGCTGTCAGCGGAGAGTTGGCGCAGAATGACATTAGTACACGAATAAGTTTGAATGGCGTTTATAAAAGTAGGAAAGATCACAGTATGAAGATAAAGTTGGAATTCAAGAGGACAAACTGGGGCAAATATTCATTTATAGGAAGGGGAGTTACTGATTGGAATAACTTACCAAGGGAGACCTTCAATAAATTTCCAATTTCTTTGAAATCATTTAGGAAAAGGCTAGGAAAGCAACAGATAGGGAATCTGCCACCTGGGCGACTGCCCTAAATGCAGATCAGTATTGATAGATTGATTGATTGATTTGATACTGCTTGACAGTCTTAATTGCTGCCTAATTTGAATAACTTCTTATACTGCTGTCTTCACTAACTGATGGCAGGCTCAACTACTGCCTAATCTGACTAACTCCATATACTGCTATCTTCACTGACTTTATTCTACAGAGTCTCTTCTCTACCAAGTGATCTAGTGTCCGTCCCTTCCCAAGAGAACGTTCCTTTCCAATGTTATAGAATAACTGCCTGAATTACACCAGGATTACTACCAACAGAATGACACAGAATGACAAAATGATGCAGAATGACCGAATGACCAAATGACCAAAATGACCAAATGACCAAGAGGCTCCCTTGTCACTCCCCTTTATCATTTCTCTGAGCTTCTGGAACAAGTCATCCCCTACTACTATGTTCCCTCACATTACTGATCTGTTAGTTTCCTATTGGTTACTTCAAGTGTGGTCCCACCCGTCTCATGGATGTACATGTGACTGGTGACCTTCCAGAGATTCTTTCTAGAAAGAATTATTGCACCACAGCGTGCGTTCTTATTTTTACAGGGCACCTTGCTACGTGACCAACAACAGGTTTGCTTTTCCTGGTCCACCCTCTAAAAGCTTCTAACTATGACCTTGTAGTCTGTTTACTTGTTTCTCTGACCAATATTCTGATTGCACAAGTTTGCCTCATTCTCAGCTCACTGAAATGTTCCAAGTTGAGACTAGCTTTAAGAAATGCTTTTAATCATAATTGCAATTCTGCACTTATTCACTGCACTGATATTCTATTACACTTACTCATTCACTTCCACTGTTTCTTGCTGTATCTTCCTTTTATATATTACACTTAAATTACTCATGAGTATTAGGGATTTCTGACTGGGAGGTCACGGATCGAATCTCGTTCGATGCGCTCGCCCCATAATTTCCCACGGAAGGACGTGTTGCAAATCGGTGCTTGCGACATGCTTATGTCAATAAATGTCAGTGTTGTTTTAAAATTTATTTTCCTCACCTGGTCATCAACCCCTTTTCCCTTAAATGCCTCTGGAAAACGATAGCCATGAACGAACGGTCCACCTTGGGATCTCTCGCTCACTGGCTGGGTTTAGCTAGGCAGTAATGGGGGCAATATATTCCTATAATTCCCACCTCCTTCATATTATCAAAAACTAATTTTATCCCTAATATTTCATCCCTTTCATTGGTAAACCATTCATGTGAACAATAAGTTTCCTTCACCAGAATAAACACCCCCTCCCTCCCATTTTATCTCCTCGGTCTCTGCGATAGACTGTATACCCTTCTGGAAATTCTTCTGTATTACCCACCCCTTCTCTCAACCACGATTCCACTCCTATCACTACATCAGTCTCATAAGATTTCATCAATGTACCGAATTTTAATTGTTTATTTACTACATTCTGACAGTTTACCAAGAGCAATCTCAGACTCCCTTCCTCCCTAAAACTTGACTGTTGCAATTAGGTAACATTTGACTCATGAGTTGAGAATTTCCCTGGAACCCAGATCTTTGTACATAGATCTTGATTTAAGGATCTGGGTTTTCTGGCAAGTGCCAGTTTAGTGGTATGGGTTTTCTTAATTGCAGATTAGTTTGCAAATCTCTGTTGATAATTGTAGCAATTTGTCTCCAAAGAGTTGCTTTTCCAGTACCATTCAGATGTAACCTGTGCCTAGTGGACATTTGCCTGCCAAGACTTAAAGTATCTACTACACAGACATAAAAACTCTTACATAATCTCTTGATTTTTATATTTACCTCATGTACAGCTTTGTTCACACACGAGTCCTCTAAGAGGTCATACCTGGGTGGCACATTAACTACAATTACTTTTGACTCAGGTAGTTTGGAAATCTTACCTCTGAGTGTCGTAATTAGTTGCTCACCTTCATTTGAAGCATTGTCATTTGTACCACTCACAATCACCACACCCAACTGTCTTTCTCTAACACAGGATCACAACTTGAAAGGACGTCTTCAGTTTTGGTTTTATTAGTCCTAAAACCTCAGTTTATGGATTCTGCAGCTCTTCCTTGATGCCTTCTGCCATACCTCGCCCTTGACTGTCTGTGTAGAGATGAATTTTTGGCGATCTTGACTTTCGGTTGGTCTTCTCTTCTGTAGGTTACCTCCACTGGATTTAAAATTATTCGGAAAACTTGATGTGTCTTCTTCTGGAACTTGTTGCAATGACTGAAATCTATTTTGGCAATGCAAAGAGTTTTTTCTCGGTTTTAAGTTGTACATAGTTTCTCCCATATGTTTAACATTAGGGCTAAAATGGCTACGCGTCACTTCCGTCCATGGCGATCTTTCTTCTCCAATGTCTTCTTTATCTTCCAGTTTCTTTATTCTGTCCTTTAAGTATTCATTTTCAAGTTTCAGAGCACATAAATCTTCTTGTAGCACTCCTAAAATCTCAAGTATAGTTTTGTAAGTCTCTCTTTCTTGTTCTGCCTCACTATCAGTTTGTTTACACTCGGGACACAGCCACACACTTTCTTCAATATCAATCCTATTTACAATATTTGGACAACAAAAATTCATCACACTTACAACACAGAATCCCATTTTTAACTACTCTCACATTTTTCACTGCATCTTACACCATTATCCACTACGGATATCACAGACTCACACATAGTGGACGAGCAGGAAAGGCAATTAGTTGATGAAGAAATGGATAAAGAAATTACAATGAATCAAATTGAAATGGCAGTAAGAAAGATGAAGAATGGAAAAACTGCTGGAATAGATGAAATTTCAGTGGAGATGATAAAGGCAGCTGAAGCTGTAGGCCTGCAGTGGACGTATCGGTTTCTCGGGAATGTCTGGGAGAATAAGGATGTCCCTGAGGATTGGCAAAAAGGAATAATCATCCCAGTTTTCAAGAAAGGTGATAAAGTTTTGAAGAACTACAGGAGAATTATTCTAATATCCCATGTTGCTAAGATAATGGAAAGGATACTGGAAAATAGAATAAGGTTGAGGTTTGAGAATCAGATACAGGAAAATCAGTTTGGTTTCAGAAGTAGAAGGTCAACAATAGATCCCATTTTCATTGAGACAACTAATGGAAAAGGAATGGGAGTACGGGAATGATATGGTGATGACATTCGTTGACACTGAAAAGGCATATGACAGTGTCCCCAGGACTGAAGTTTGGGACAGTCTGGTGCAAAAAGGAATTGGACAGGGATTAATAAAAATGATCATGGCAATCAATCAATCAATACTGATCTGCATTTAGTGCAGTCGGCCACGTGGCAGATTCCCTATCTGTTGTTTTCCTAGCCTTTTCTTAAACGATTTCAATGACATTGGAAATTTATGAACATTCTGTTGCCCTAACTCCCCTTCCTATAAATGAAGATTTGCCCCAATTTGACCTCTTGTATTCCAACTTTATCTTCATATTGTGATCTTTCCTACTTTTAAAGACGCCACTCAAACTTATTCGTCTACTAATGTAATACTAATGTCATTCCACGCCATTTCTCCGGTGACAGCTCGGAACATACCACTCAGCAATGTACACGGAATGTTGTAGTTGCATGCAAACACAAGTTGGTAGGACAAGTTGGGCTGAGACAGGGAAGTGTTCTGTCACCAGTCCTGTTTACAATAGGAATGGATGACATCATGAGAACAGCAAAAGCAGCTTATGGAGGAAGAGAAATCAAAATGTTGTTATTTGCAGATGATATTGTGATTTGGGGAGGAGACGACAGGAAGGTTCAAGAACAGTTGAATGTGGTGAATGGGAAAATCGAAAAATGTGGATTGAAAATAAGTGTAGAAAAGTGTAAAACTCTGGTTATGACTAGAGGGGAGAAAGAAGGGACAGGTCGATTAGACTTGCAGACAAACCCCTGGAAGTAGTGGAAATGTTCAAATACCTGGAGAGTGAATTAATGGTGAATTAATGCTCGACTGGATGCTGAGATTAGTAGGAGGATTCAAGCTGAAAGTTGTTTCTATCATAGTGTAAGAAACATGTTATGGGACAAAAAACTATGTACAACATGTATTACGTACCCATAAGAACTTACGGAGCAGAAACTTGGACAGTGACAAAGAAGGATGAGAGTCGAATACAGGCAGCCGAAATGAAGTTCTTGAGGAGTATGATACAGAAGAGTAGAAGAGACAAAATAAGGAATGAAAAAATCCCAGGAGAAATTGGAGTGGAAAAAATGAATGATAGAATAGAAAAGAGCCAACTAAGATGGTTTGGGCGCATAAAGCGAATGAGTGATGAAAGAATGCCGAAAAAGATGATGGAAATGCAAATGCAAGGAAGGAGAGGCCATGGACGACCACGACTGAGATGGAGGGATACAATCCAATGCAGTATTATAGAAAGAAACCTGGACTGGGACACAGTGTTGGAGGAGGAGTGGTGGAAAGACTGAAGAAAGTGGAGAGGAACCATATTTGCCCCTACCCGGCTACAGCTGGATAAAGGGAAATTATGATGATGATGATGATGATGATGATGATGATGATGATGATGATGACTTATATATAAAAATCTGAAGATGTTACAGATGTGAAAATTGGTATTAGTAACTCCTTTAAAAATAAAGGAATGCATATTTTTTGTTTTCAGAAAATCCACTTAAGGGGAATGGGGTGAAAAGAAGAGAAAAGTATGTTGAATTATTTTTCTGAGGATACTTATATCTCAAAAACTGAAGATGTTACAGATGTGAAAATTGCTATTGGAATCTCCTTTGAAAATAAACACATTTTTTTTTTAATTTTTGGAAAATCCAGTTGAGGTGAGAAGGGCTAAAAAATGGGTTGATTTTTTTTATGGGGATACTTATATCTTCATAAATGAAGATGTTACAGATGTGGAACTTGGCATTTGGAATCTAAAGAAACATATTATTGCTTTTGGAAAATCCACTTAAGGGGTTGGGGTGAAGTGGTAAAGGTGTTGAATTCCTCTTATGGGAATACTTAAATTTCGAAAACTGAAGATGTTACAGACATGAAAATTGGTGTTTGGAACTTCCTAAAAAAATTAAGAAACACATCCTCTCCGGAAAAAATTAGAAGAGGAAACCACTGCCTTGTGGAGAAGAGGGATCTTCAAGTGGAAAAGACGAATTCAATGCTGATATGATTAAGGCAGCAGGAAGCATTGGACTACAGTGGCTATACAGAGCCCTCAATGCCATATGGAAGGATGAAAGGATACCTGAAGATTGGCAACAAGGAAGCAATGTACCACTATTCAAAAAAGGAAATAGGAAGAAATGTGAAAATTATAGAGGTATTATTACATCGGCTAAAAATAATGGAGAAAGTCATAGACAAAAGACTGAGGGATATAATAGAAACACAGTTAGAGGAAGAACAATATGGCTTTAGACCAAATAGATCAACAACAGACTTTATATTTACACTGTGAACGATAATGGTAAAACATCTGGAAAGGAACAAGGAAATCATCTTCATATTTTTGGATTTGGAAAAAGCTTATGATACAGTTAAGAGAAAACATGTACATACTGATAAGGAATGTACCAAAATCATTAATTAACAAGATAAAAATGTTGTAACATGAGATTAAAAGCAGTGTACAAGTGGGGAGTTGTGACTCTGAAACATTTTATACAAAAAAAAAAAGGTCTCAAGCAAGGAAGTGCACTGTCGCCATTATTGTTTACTATATTGATGGATGAAATCATAAAATGTGTAAAAAAGAGTACAGTAGAGATGAAGTGAATGCTTTGTTATTTGCAGATGATTTGGTGATTTGGGGAAAGGGAGAAAAGGAAGTAAAAAGGAGACTGGACATTTGGAATGAAAATCGGAAGCAGTTTGGAATGGTAATTAGTAAAAAGAAAACTGTACTCATGTACTGTGGAAAAGGGAAAAAGAGAAGCCAAGTGAACATAGACGGAGAACGGTTAGAAAATGTAGAACAGTTTACATATCTGGGAAGCATTATTAATGGAAGTAATGAAACCAACCCTGAAATTAATAAGAAACATTTTATCATCAAGTCAGAGAGCTTTTATGGGATGACAAAGTACCCAAGGGAACGAAAGTAACATTATATAAACAGTATTTCATACCGATTGTAACATACGGACTAGAAACACTGGTAACTAATAAGAAACAGTCCGGCCCCACAGTGCAGGGGGCAACGCGTCCGACTGTCACCCAGCGGCCCTGGGTTCGATTCCCGGCTAGGTCAGGGTTTTTTAATTGTAATGGTTAATATCCCTGGCCTGGGGACTGGGTGTCTGTGATGTCCTTAATCTTCCTTTCCTCACACATAAACATTCCACATTACCAACATTCCAATTACACACAGATTCATACAATATGGTGCCAGTAGGGGCAAAAGATCCACATGGATCGACGCCCTGAACAAATAGCATTTAACAAAAATAAATAAAAATATTAATAAGAGAAAAGTTAGTAAGATCCAAGCAGTAGAAATGACATTTTTAAGAACATCGGTTGAAAAGACAAGAAGAGATAGAATTCAGAATATTAAAATCAGAAGAGAAGAGCTAAATATAGAACCATTAGTACAGAAGATACAGAAAGCAAGACTGAGATGGTTCGGACATGTAAAAAGAATGGGCAGGAATGGGTATCAAGAAGGGAATTGGAAAGAGAAGTGAAGGGGAAAGAGACCAGTTGGAAGACCGAGAAGGTGGATGGATCAGATTTGGAAAGACATTATTGAGAAGCTGGATTGGATGTGGCGGAAGTTAATGGAGCAGGAAAAGTGGAAGGACAGAAAGGAGTGGAGGAGGCTTGTTAACCACACCCAGGCGACTGGAGTGGGACGTTGATGATATGCTTTTTTTGTTTTCGGAAGAAGTGAAGAATTGGTAGAATATTTTTATGGTGATATTAATACAGATATCTCTAAAACCAAAGATGTTAATCTGCAGGTATTGTATTTGGTTCTTAATGAATCTCCCATCCTCAACTCATTCTTAAGGGAGGCCTTACCAACGTTCTGTGTGCTATAGGCTCCGTGCGTATAGCACTGTGCTGCCGCGGGTGGATATTATGAGAACTACTCAGAGGTTGATGTTTATAAACAGCTGATCGTAAGAAGGTGGAGTATGTGTGTTTACATGTGTATTTATTCAATTCTTTTATAGTGTAATCTTGGCATTACTACTTTTAAAATGTCAAAACATTCCGGAAATACTATATGCTGTGTTGTTGGCTGTAATAATAGATACTGCAATACAGAACAAAGTGTGAAATTTTATAGTTTTCCATCACGACCTCACGAAATTGATTTGAAAAGACAGTGGATCTTAGCAGTAAATCGCAAGAAGTAAGTAACTGGGGATTTACATATTTTAATTAATACTAAATTATACTGTACAAAAGCTATATTAACCACAAATTTTACAAAAAAGGTTATGAGCTACAACCAAATAATTTTAGTAATTAATTTTACAATTAGGTTAAGAGCTACAACCAAATAATTATAGTAATGCTATACCTGAAAAGTAAGCTCCATACGCCTTATTTTTAAAGCACACACATCATAATCGTAGAGATATTATATTACACAATAGTCTTGATGAAAGCCAGGATAATAATAATAATAATAAATACCTTAATGCTGAGCAAAGTGTCAAATTTTGTAGTTTTCCTAAGTCAGTGGATAAGTATATTTACAGATATAGGCCTACATAGCAAGAAATAGGAACACCATCTTAATAGCCTACAGAACTATTTTACAAATGTGTAATTATATATAAACATTAAATAAAGAAGCATTGCAGTATTTTAAGTAGTCCTATCGAAGTCATATTATAAAACCAAATAGTCACAAAATAATTTGAATTCATTACAACAGAAATTCAAATAAGTGTAATACAGATAAAACTTAAATTTTACAATATGTGTTCAGAATAATAATTCCATTTAGGCCTACAGATTGCTCAAACTTTATCACCACATGTACACAATTCATTTTATAGGGCAGATGGTACTTTGTGGACACCTTCAAAATCATCTAGAATCTGCAGCAAACACTTCATAGGAGGGTGTAAATCTCAACATCCTTCTAGTCCAGCATATGTACCAAGTATCTTTCCAGAATGTTACAGAAGAAAGTCAACAGGAACAGGCTCTCTCAACAGATTTGTAAGACTGAAGGAGAGAAGTGTAAATAGAAATTTAGTCATTTCAACATCTCATATATCAGATCTGCAAGATAGTGAGCCTGTTCTAGTGACCATTAAAGCTGATGCACAAACTCAGACAAATAGAAATAGTGGTGTAGAAAGTAATTTTGAATTCAGTTGTATTTTGGATGGAAATAGTGTCAGCACACAAGCAAGTATATCAGCCATTCACACATTGCATGCTAAACCTAGACATGTTAGTAAACTGTCTGGGCCTGACTCCCCATATGAAGAAAGAGGATTTTTTGGTTATAGTTCAGTTTCTGATGAATCACAGTTAAATGTCCTCACTGGTGTAAACAAAGAAATTTTTAATATATTTTTAAACATACTGCCAGACACTACTACACGCAAAATTAGTAAAGAAAATAGACTATTGGTATTCTTAATGAAAATGAAGTTAGCCTTGCCATTTGCTGCCCTTGCTGTTATTTTCAATATTCACCGTAGTACTATTTCTAGGATATTTCAATCGGTTTTACCTGTACTGGCACAAGCAACAAAAAAGTGGGTTTTCTGGCCTAGCAAGGATACTGTTAATGCTACATTGCCTTCTGTTTTTAAAGATAACTATCCAAATTGTAGAGCTATTATAGACTGCACTGAAATTAAAACAGAACAGCCTCCTGAAATCAGCCAGCGTGTGTATATGTACTCTAATTATAAATCTACATATACTGCAAAGGTCCTTATTGCAATTGCACCTTGTGGTATGCTGACATTTATTTCCAAATGTTATGGTGGTAGAGCTAGTGACAGTTTTATCACAAATGACTGTGGAATTTTGAAATTGGTAGAACCAGGAGATCAAATCATGGCTGATAAAGGTTTCCCTGGCATAAAAACTGTATTGGAGGACAGCAATGCAATTTTAGTCATGCCTCCCTTCATGCATGAAGGTCACTTGACACCTGAAGAAGTAGATGACACTTACAATATTGCTAGTGTGCGAATCCATGTTGAACGCTGCATTCAGAGAGTGAAAGTATATAACATACTTCAAAAAATTCCAAGTGAACTGTTATGTTGTGTTGATGACATTGTGCATATGTGTTGTGTTATGACAAATGTACAACCTCCCTTGATTTCTGAAGCTCATTATTAAATTTGCATGATAGTTCCTTTAAATAATGTGTAAAATAAAACTGTTGCAACTTTTCAGTACAACCCTTCAAGAACATATCATTTCTTTGAATTTGTAAAAGAATAGAACTATGGTTCTCTGTATAAATGAAAAAGTCACAAACATCAAGCCCACAACAGTACATCAACAGCTGACATTGAGTGAAATATGTATGATTTTGTTTCAGTTCCAAATTTCTTTGTGAATTTCTTGTAATATAGGGTACATTGATCTCATCATTATCACCTACAATTGGTTTATCTTTGCATGAAATAGGGCATTTAATTTCTAGTACCCTTTCTGGCTTCCCATCCACCATTACTATACCATCAGGACTAGCACATAACCAAGGATGGGTGAGGTGAATTACAAGACCACATTCTACAAGTGTTCTGTCATATAAATTTGTATATTTGGCAAGAGCAGATTTTTCTAATTTATTTCCAAATGTGACATTTCTAAGGCCCCTACCATAAAGACATTTAGGATTAAAAAGTGTATTTACCAGTTTCATGTGATCTTTCCTCCTACTTTTAACTGAATGTGCCCTACTTGCAGAGATCCTTTTCTTTCTTTCTGAAAACCAGAGGTCAGACTTCGATTGATGTAAGGTTTTTACACAAATTTCAGTTGCTTGAGTCTTATTAATTACAACATGATTGTTATAAAAATGATTTTCTAGTGCAGAATTGTTGACACTACACACATTAATTACAGATGTAGTCTCCTGTTTCATTAATAATGTTGTTATTACATGTTTACATGCATTATTCTGAACAGTAACTGTGACATCTGCTATTAAATATCCTAGCAATTCATTGGCAACTTTTACTGATTCTGATTTTTTCTCCTCATTTAAGACTTTGGAAAGTATACATGGGGTTTTTAAATCAGGAATTTCAGCAGTATTAACATCAAGCCTCTGCCTTTTTGTGGGAAAAAGTTCTTCTAACCTCTTTCCCTTGTTATATTTCTCTTTCCCCGCGTTTGAGATACGAGGTCGAGACCATTCACATGGTTGATCGGTTCGCGAAGTTACATTTTCTGAGTTCACTGCATGAATAACAGCCGAAATATGCTTGCACTTCTCTGACGGTCCAGCAGGGCATTCACAGGAACAGTTAATTATCTCTCTAGTAGCACTAACCTATGAGAACATGATATCCTATTAGAAGTAAGCCTAACATAGTTTTCTAATAATAATAATAATAATAATAATAATAATAATAATAATAATAATAATGTTTTTGTTTTACGTCCCACTAACTACTCTTTTTACGGTTTTCGGAGACGCCGAGGTGCCGGAATTTTGTCCCGCAGGAGTTCTTTTACGTGCCAGTAAATCTACCGACACGAGGCTGACGTATTTGAGCACCTTCAAATACCACCGGACTGAGCCAGGATCGAACCTGCCAAGTTGGGGTCAGAAGGCCAGCGCCTCAACCGTCTGAGCCACTCAGCCCGGCAACATAGTTTTCTAAAGTCAACATTGCTTATGTGTACATGATCATTAATCCCGTTATCACTTAAACTGGTACATAAATGATTAGGTACATTACCTCTATCGTGACATGGTAAGGTTTCTGGCGAACCGATGTCTCTCTTATCACATCAGCAGTTATTACACTGTTGGTGGTATTTCCTGCAAACTGTTTTTCGAGTAAATTAATTACATGTCCACTTTCTGCAAGTAGACGGCCTTTCTTCGAAGAATTGGGCCGATTACTGTCAGATAAAATACTCTGAAATCCTACTGATATTATCAAGTCTGCCATGGCAACACGTGGTGAGATGACAGCTGATGTTTGTGCGTTCGCGGTATAACGCAATAACTTACAATTTTCGCCACTCGCAGCGCGGCAGTGCATTTCTCCTTCGAACGCACGGAGCCTATAGTACATTTCCTTGAAAGCAAGACTTGTAATTGCCATGTGAAGCGGTGGAGTGTCGATGGACCAACTAAGCGTATTTCAGTAGACAGGTTGAAACCAGCTTTCCTAGTGGAAGAAAATATTAATACCACCATCGACCGCCAACGTACCAAACCTACAAAGGAACCGCAGAATGGTAGAAACGACCAGACTGTCACCAGGTCAGGACGCATCGTTCATTTTCCTGTACGTTTCGTTGAAATCCATGCGAGCGAAGCCGCGGGTAACAGCTAGTCTAAGATAATGGGGCTTGTTCATGACTCACAACAGTTACAACTACTTCCTTCGTACTCAAGGGTGTACTATCCTTCATCTTGATATTTTGCAATTTGCTTTACTGTTGTTGTGTTGTGTTTTTTTTTTTTTTGGTAATATCTGAAGCCACCTCTTTTCCATCTCAACTCAGTTAATTTATAACGGTTAGCTTCTTCAGTCTGCTGAAACGAATTTTGATTAATAAATTTATATACTGTCTGTAAAAGAAAACATACGGTAACAGTATTTTACTTGAAAAAGAAACAACTTAATTAAAATAGAATAACATGTTCCGTTCTTAAAAGAACATCATGGGATTCTATCAAATCACACTCAAATATTTAAAAACATATAAATATATATGTTAATTTCTGTTTAAATACTTAGGAATGTAAAATGTGGAACTTATCTTAATGAAGTCAAGGCAGTCAGTTGGACTCACGCCAGTGACAGAGCAAAATCCTTGCATTATATGCTGGAGTGGAGACAAAGCAGGACTTCATTAAGGTTCAGCCCCAGCATTTAAATGGGAAATCACGGAAAACCATCTTCACGGCTGCTGACGGTAGGGTATGAATCACTATTTTGCGAATGCAAGCTCACAGCTGTGCACCTCTAATCACATGGCCAACTTGTTGATTTTTCTCGCGAGGCTGAGTGGGTCAGACGATTGAGGTGCTGGTCTTCTGAACCTAACTTGGCAGGTTCAATCCTGGCTCAGTCTGGTGGTATTTGAAGGTACTCAAATATGTCAACCTCGTGTCGCTAGATTTACCGGTAAGTAAAGGAACTCCTGCTGGACTAAATTCCAGCACTTCGGCATCTCCAAAAACCTTAAAAGTAGTTAGTGGGACATAAAGCCAATAACATTATTGTTGATTTTTCTTCGCTGTCATACATAGGCTATCCCAAAATTCCACCAGAATTACAGGAATGGATTCCTCATTTAGAGAGAAGAAGAAAAGGGGAAAGGGGTATTGCAGCATGTGTCCGGAAATGCATTGTTACAGAGTTATCTAAACTTAATTACAGTGCAATTCGACTTCATAAACACTGTTGGAATGTTATACTTATGTATCAGATGAAATGTTCAACTGACCTCAACCTGCCCCAGGCCTCTGCTGATCCTCACATTGAGTGCTGAATGTGATTTAAAATATCTGATATAGTGTGTACAGTTTGACAGGCTTGCCACAATGCACAGGAGGAGGATTACATCACCATCAACACCAGTTGAATACACAACCACTTCTTTATGTCCTCAAAGGTAAAAGTTTAGGAGGTTGAAGTCAGAAGAGTGCAGTGGCCAAGCAAAGATTGGATAACTCTGCAATTATGCATTTCAAAACCCATATTGTTATACTTTTTAATTCTTCTCAATATATGAGTAATCCATTCCTGAAGTTTTGGCGTTGAGATGCTCTTCATGTTACGTTAAGAGCGATGGTGCAATCGGATAGATGGGGAAAATGTTTTTCGAGAAAATTATGTTACTTTATTACTTCCGGGCACGCAATTCAAATTGACGAACTCGCCGTATTTGCTATGCCAGAGCACAAGCTGCTGCCATGTTTCAGGGAAGAGAACGGGAGGGACAGGAATTGGGGTGTATGGAGACAGAGACAATGCTCCACATGTATGCACAAATTTCCTTGTTTCGTACAGGCAATATCCACAGTTCATTTATTAAACAGCTGTAACTGCAAGAACACACTGTAATTAAGGCATTCTTGTAAGTCAAGGAATGCACCACATAGTTTCTCCTCTCGTATGTTGGTCGCAGTAACGTTCTTTAATATTTAACGTATTCAAAGATGCAACCCTGCCGCCCCACAATTGTGTGTTCCTTCACTCACAACATTGTAAATGGAATGAAATACTGAATGTAGGAAACAATACACCTAATGGTTTGATAACAGTAGATGTTCAATATACATCCCCTCCCACTATTTCAATTCACAGTTCACAACAGTGTAGTAGTGACCTTTGGATTCTATTCAGGATGTGTGATGTGTTGCAAACGACCTGGAAAGCTACCTGTATTCTTGGTACAATTTCATCTTCTCTTTCTATGAGGTTCGCATTCGCTGAAGTCTTCACGTAACCCCACAGAAAAAGTCCATGGGAGTTAAATTCGCCAAGCGCGGAGGCCATTTAACTGGCCCACCATGACCTACCCATCTCCCTGGATAATGATCATTTAAGTATTGTGTGACATGGCAAGTGAAATGTGGTGGAGCGCCATCATGACAGCCATATTCGCTGCGAAATACCCAGAGGAACATCTTCCAGTTATCCAGGCAATGATTCTACCAAGAAACGGTAGTATTCCTCACCATTCAGAGGAGGAGGAGGGACATACAGCCCAAGCAAATATTTGCCTACAATGCTGGCCCAAATCTTGACAATAAATTGATGCTGAAATGTGCACAAAACTGTCATGCAAGGGTTTTATTCTGCCCAAAATAGTGCCAATTTTTTGAGTCTGCCATGCCTTCTCTCGTAAATGTTGCTTCATCCATAAAAAGGAGTGATGACAAGAAGTGTGGCGTATTTCTGTAGCTGTTTAAGACCCACCTTGTAAATGTTAGGCAATATGAGTAATCCCGGAGTGTTAGTTCTTGCATCGATTGCAATTGTTGGTCCTTCAATATCCTCCATACCGTCATCTGAGAAGCGTCTACAAACCTCATGTTGGTTGATAAAGTACACTGACTGACAGAGCAAATGCAACACCAAGAAGGAGTGGTTCGAAAGGGATGAAAGTTGGGAAAAAAACAGAGACGGCACGGACGAATAATTGATGTTTATTTCAAACCGATATGCAGGTTACACAATGCGCACGGCATCGACTCAGTAGGATGTAGGACCACAGCGAGCGGCGATGCACACAGAAACACGTCGAGGTACAGACTCAATAAGAGTGCGGATGGTGTCCTGAGGGATGGTTCTCCATTCTCTGTGAACCATTTGCCACAGTTGGTCGTGCGTACGAGGCTGGGGCAGAGTTTGCAAACGGCGTCCAATGAGATCCCACACGTGTTCGATTGGTGAGAGATCCGGAGAGAACGCTGGCCACGGAAGCATCTGTACACCTCGTAGAGCCTGTTGGGAGATGCGAGCAGTGTGTGGGCGGGCATTATCCTGCTGAAACAGAGCATTGGGCAGCCCCTGAAGGTACGGGAGTGCCACCGGCCGCAGCACATGCTGCACGTAGCGGTGGGCATTTAACGTGCCTTGAATACGCACTAGAAGTGACGTGGAATCATACGCAATAGCGCCCCAAACCATGATGCCGCGTTGTCTAGCGGTAGGGCGCTCCACAGTTACTGCCGGATTTGACCTTTCTCCACGCCGACGCCACACTCGTCTGCGGTGACTATCACTGACAAAACAGAAGCGTGACTCATCGAAGAACATGACATTCCGCCATTCCCTCATCCAAGTCGCTCTAGCCCGGCACCATGCCAGGCGTGCACGTCTATGCTGTGGAGTCAATGGTAGTCTTCTGAGCGGACGCCGGGAGTGCAGGCCTCCTTCAACCAATCGACAGGAAATTGTTCTGGTCGATATTGGAACAGCCAGGGTGTCTTGCACATGCTGAAGAATGACGGTTGACGTGGCGTGCGGGGCTGCCACCGCTTGGCGGCGGATGTGCCGATCCTCGCGTGCTGACGTAACTCGGGCTGCGCCTGGACCCCTCGCACGTGCCACATGTCCCTGCGCCAACCATCTTCGCCACAGGCGCTGCACCGTGGACACATCCCTATGGGTATCGGCTGCGATTTGACGAAGCGACCAACCTGCCCTTCTCAGCCCGATTACCATACCCCTCGTAAAGTCGTCTGTCTGCTGGAAATGCCTCCGTTGACGGCGGCCTGCCATTCTTAGCTATACACGTGTCCTGTGGCACACGACAACACGTTCTACAATGACTGTCGGCTGAGAAATCACGGTACGAAGTGGGCCATTCGCCAACGCCGTGTCCCATTTATCGTTCGCTACGTGCGCAGCACAGCGGCGCATTTCACATCACGAGCATACCTCAGTGACGTCAGTCTACCCTGCAATTGGCATAAAGTTCTGACCACTCCTTCTTGGTGTTGCATTTGCTCTGTCAGTCAGTGTATAATTTATTTCTTCTAAAGCAGCCTCTTCAAACTCTGGGGTCCGTACCAACGGCGCTCTGCCAGTGTCATGCATCTGATGCACCAAGCTCCATCCTTCACGCAGTCGCCTGTCAATGGACACAAAATTTTAATTATGAGGTTGACGGCAATTAGGGTGCCGGACACCATAAATTTGTGCGAATTCTCTCCCATTCCCATTTCCTGTGTCACAGAATAAGTGCATATCAGCCATTTCTTTGTTTGTGTACCGAAAACCTATTTTCAAGTTCCAAGGCTGCTTACTACATTTCCACCTAATTGAATACCTCCCAGCCACTGTATACCCTTTAGCAGATGATCCATGTAAACTACAATGAACAGAGGTGAAAGATTACAGCATTGTCTTACTGCTGCAAGTACCCTGACCCAAGAACTCATTCTACCATCAATTCTCACTGCAGCCCAATTGCCAACATAAATGCCTTTCATTGATTTTAAAAATCTACCCTTAATCCCATAGTCTCTCAGTATGGCGAACATCTTTTCTCTCGGTACACTGACATATGCTTTCTTTAGATCTACAAAACATGATCACAACTGTATTCCTCTCGTAGCATTTTTCAGTTACCTGGCGCATACTGAAAATCCGATTCTAACGGCCCCTCTATGGTACGAAACCACATTGGTTTTCATCAATTTTCCTCTCAACCACTGATTGCACCCTCCCTTCCAAGATGCCAGTGAATACTTAGCCTGGTAAACTAGAGTTCACCTGAATTACCCAAAACACTATTCATTTCCATTTTCCCCCCCGCTTTCTACAATTCCTTATTACGGTCCAGAAAGGATTCCCTGCTGCTTGACCTAGCCTTTGCAGGGTGTCACCAAAATCTTCCCAAGACTCCTTTTTGGATTCAACAACTACTTTATTTGGTTATTTAGTTTATTTTCCGGGTTGAACCGTGTTGTTGTCTGTACATCACGTACAGTTTGCGGACATTTCGAATACATTGTAGTATTCTTTGTCAAGGCGACTGAAATACCCCTACTCGATCCGAGGTAGCCAGTCTCCCAGGCAGCAGCCACACTACAAGAGTGGTCCTGACCTTGGTCTTTTATATCCTAGCCTTTCTGGCTGACGTAAGCCCCCTGGTTGTCTCGTGAGAATTCTGGAAGGTATGTGTCACAGCCAGGTGGTGGGACTTGCCCGCGCTGTTATGTAATTGGAGTTTCGGCCAGCGTGTTTATGTTGTGGTCTGTATGTCTTAAACTATGAATGTTAGTCATCCAAGAATTACTGATTTTATATCCTTCTTCTAAATTCATATTGTTCGGATGTTTCTTGATTTCGATAGCCTCACAGATTTTCCTTTCCAGATTCCAAGGGATAGCTGCTAGGATCTTGGTCTTGTCAAATGCTATTCCATGCCTTGTTTTGAAGGAATGCTTGGCTACCGCTGAAATATCTGTGTTTTGGTTCTTGGTGTGACAGATATGTTCTTTTAGGCAGGAGGAGATCAGACGTTTTGTTTCACCAACATAACACGCTCCGCAGCTACATCCAACAACTATTTGTTTCACTCTGTTTCTTTCATCTACGTACAATTCCCTGTCTGCATCAGCCCTTGTTTGGAGCCATTTCTGATAAGCCTTCCTTTCGCGTGTACAAGAGCTCTCACTTCATCTTTCCACCCGTGCTGTTTTTACTACAGCATCTCTGTATGCCACCCATTCTCTTTCTATATCCTGAACCTGTGCTCCGTCCACTGTTCAGAACTTCTTACTAATCATATCCATGTACTTCTGTCTAATTTCCTCGTCCTAGAGATTTTCTACCTTATTCGATTGCAGACAGATTTAACTTTCTCTATCCTAGGCCTAGAGATACTTAGTTCACTACAGATCAGATAGTGGTCTGTATCATCGAAAAATCCCCAGAAAATCCGTACATTCCTAATAATTTCCTGAATTCGAAGTCAATTAAGATCTAGTCTATTATTGATCTGGTACCCCTATCTTCCCATGAACCTTATAGCCTTATGCTTGGAGAATGTATTCGTAACTGCTAAATCCATAGCAACACGTAAGTCCAGCAAACTCTTCTCATTCCTATTAGCTTCCATTTCTTCCCCACGTTTACCAATCAACTGTTCATATCCTTCAAATCTGTTTCCAACTCTCGCATTGAAATCGCCCATTAGCATTATCCTATCCTTGCTCTTGACCCTGACTACGATGTCACTCATAAATCTTGTCAATTTCATCCTCATTTGCACCCTCACATGGTGAATACAGTGAGACAATTCTCATCCTAATTCCTCCAACTGCCAAATCGACCCAATCATTCGTTCATTTAAGTGCCTAACAGAAACTATGTTCTGTGCACTAGTATTCCTGATGAACAGCCCTACCCCAAACTCTGCCCTCCTCCTTTTAACACCTGTCAAGTACTTTAAAATCTCCTATATCTTCCTCTTTATCTCCACTTACCCGAATACCATTTTACATCCAGATTCCTCTTTGCTGCTCCCCATCGAATTCCATTTTGTTCACCAAGTTGTTTCCAAGGAGTCCCTGGCCTGTCAAATGGGAGTGGGACTGTTACTCCCATAGGTTCGAGGCTTCCTTAAAATGTTCTGAGCTTGGTAAATTCTGTGAAGTAGGATGCTACCCTACTTACACATAGTCCAAGTGAGTATCTCTCCTGTAACGGGTTAGGGACCACTGGTGGATTGTATAGTCCTAGCTGCCTAAGCACAAGGAGGTCACGACTCAGAACATGTCTGAGATGCCCACTCCCATTCCGTAGAAACTGGTATCCCGACTCTCAAGACCCGTTGCTAGGCCACTCAGCCGTTGCCCATGGTGCGTAAACTAGAATGTGACTACAATAACCCACACCATGAGCGTTACAAGAAAGGAATGAAAAAGAATTTTCTCAAATATTATTTCACCGTTTTTGAAGAGTTCATAAAAGGGTTTTTAAAATTTCATTATGCAAATAAGTCGTTATGTTAATATTGATAAAGAAATTCAGTTACGAGTAGTTCCTGAATCTCATCTTTGTATATCCCATATTCATCTTTGTGCACATTAAAATATCCAATACACAGGTATCTATGATTGAAAACATAGGATCTGGAGTTCAAAAATTCAGTCCCTTCTTCAGCCAAGAATTGGCTATCAACCGTTTCTTGCATATTTCTTTTATGGTGTGTTGCTGCGAGATGGTCATTGTCTTTCCTTGTTTTGCAATAAAGTGAAGCATTAGATTCTACAGTGAAACCTCGATTCTCCGTTTTTCGAGGGACCGTGAAAATAAAACGTACAACACGGGAAAACGGAAAATCCGGGAATGAATGAAAACTATCAATTTGGCTAAACATCACAAAAATGAAATATGTATAATTATAATCTTACAAAAACTCCTAAACCAAACCAAACTACAGCCCCAGTGGGACTTTGCCTGCCAAGCGACCGCTGCTCAGCCCGAAGGCCTGCAGATTACGAGGGGCGCATCGTCAGTGCGACGAATCCTCTCGGCCGATATTCCTGGCTCTGTAGATCGGGGTCGCCATCTCACCATTAGATAGCTCCACAATTAAAGGTAATCACGTAGGCTAAGTGGACCTGGAACCAGACTTATATCCAGGTAAAATTGCCCGACCTGGTCGCAATCGAACCCGGGCCCTCTGGATGAGAGCCAGGCATGTTAGACCGCGAAACCGCATTAATTACCGGTACGCGAGTTCAAAATCTCGATACTTTATATTCAGTTTTACAGGGGAATCTTCGTCAGTTTCCCGTGAAAACTTCTTTCAGTTCAGCAACTTTGATTACGCTAGCCAAACTCTTCGAAAAATCTAACAACGCCAAGCCAAACGACAATCGACCACAAGTAGTTTTTAATTTCAACATCAAAAAAGGCTTTCACGGCCGCAGATCTTATAATCACAGCAATAGAACCAGCTTTTGGGTGGTTAGGCCGTGTGCATAATGCAGAGTTTCGTCCAGACGTGCCATTTGGACTCATCAGCTGGAATGGCACGCCCCTCCAGGACTCTGCATAGCAGAGGCAGACCAAACTGTGTGGCCCCGCCGAGTTAGCAAATCAAGTTTGCTAACCTGCTAAAGGAGAAAAGATTTCTCCGTTCAAAAAAATGCTCCCCCATTGGAGATACAACATCAAAAAAGGCTTTCACGGCCGCAGACTCTCATCTAATAAAATAAAGCATATTAGATACAAAAGCACCCAAAATGATGGCGAAATCTGTTCATTTCTTAATCTTTCATTGTAATTTGGTCTCCGGTATACTGTTCGTAGTCAGTTTCTGGAAATCTCGTACCGCGCAAATTAGGCCTACATCGACTTTTAAAGGTTATGTTGAACTCGAAAGCATGGTTTCGAATGTAAGTATCGATTCTTAAAAGTTCTCGAATACATATTCAATTCTGCGTGTCACAAATCCAATCAAATTGGAAAGATAAAAGAAATATCAAAACTTCAGAAATTACGGTTATTCGTGACCTTGAGGTCATCTGGAAAGTGCGCTCGCTGCACACGTCAGTACGAGTTTGAAATGATACCAGTCATTTAAAATGTAACGTGCGCAAATAAAACGACTGCGGTTTTTGGTATTTTACCACGAAAACGTAAAATTCCCAGTCTTACATTAGTAACAGTAATAGGCAATCCCAAGACCTCCCATGGCTTTCTTTTTTTTAATGTAAGGTGCAACATCTGTTTTCGTCTCGCTAACATGATCATGTACGATAATATAAAAAATACCGAATTTGTGTTAAGGAGCAGTTTTGATTCCTGCCTGAAAGCCCACTTAGGTGTCTGCAGTGCCCTGAGCAAAGTGCCGAAAACCCCTTCGGCAGTACGATCGAAAAAATGTAAATAAAAAAACATCTAACCCTGGACATAATATGGACGTTTTATAAGTGCGAACATTTGACGAAACTCGTTCCGTCTTCACGCAGAGCTGTCGAAATGCGCCGTGTCTTCTAGCAATTGCTGTGGCCACTCTCTGCCCTATGATTTTCCGAGATTCTCTAAACAATACCACCCGAATGCGATGCTAAGATGGTCCCTTATGCAAGTTCACCGCCGAACGCCAAGATCCATAAATATGCCATAGCCGTCCTTTCGTGAGATACAGTTTATTAAAAAACGATTGATCGAGGATTTAGCGTTGATGGGACTGGAATTTCTGGGCGGTTGATCCGGGAAATCGTTTCTTCGAGGAACGGATAATGCGGGACTTTTACAACGTGATTTAATTACGATGCTCTCGGGGCCACGTAATTTGAACGCATATTCCGGGAAAACGTACTTTCCGGGAACGGATAATCGAGGTTCCACTGTATTTGTGAAAGTCAGAATGGAATCAAATGATGGGCTAGATACTCAAATACCACATCATTGTAAACGGGGATAGTCAAATGTAGGTGATTACAAATGAAACAAAATAAAGTTAGCTAAAGTAAAAGGACAGAAACAAATAAATTGTCTTTGTGTAAAATGTGAAGAATGTTACCAGGAACTTTAAATTCTTTATGCTTTCAGTATTGGACTAGCCAGGCTGAATAGCTCAGACTGTAGAGCGCTGGCCTTCTGAGCCCAACTTGGTATGTTTGGTCCTGACTCAACTGTATTTGAATGTGCTCAAATATGCCAGCCTCATGTTTGTAGATTTACTGGCACATAAAAGAACTCATGTGGGACAAGATTTCAGCACCTTGGCATCTCCAAAAACCATAAAAATATAATCAATGGGACATAAAACCATTATTATTATTATAATTATTAGTGGAATATATTAATTTGGATGTGTGCAAAATCAAATAACCTTGCTTGTACATTACTTGAATTTGTCTGCATTAATACACTATGATTTGAGGTGATTTATTACTATATATTTTATTCTCATTGATTGCAGAAAGAACCTGGTCCTTGAACTATATATTGTAATAACTGTTTAAATTGACATTGCAGATATTAATAAGGCAGCTTAAAATATGTCTTCTGAGTTATTATTTTCAGAGTAATCAACTATACACATATCAGAGAATTAGAGTAGGCGAAGCTTTATCTGACCCTGTAATAATTAAGAGGGGAATTCCTCAAGGCAGTATTATTGGATCTTTATGTTTTCTTGTATATATAAATGATTTGAGTATGGGAGTGGAACAGAGGTAAGGCTTTTTGCAGATGATGTTATTCTCTATAGAGTAATAAATAAGTTACAAGATTGTGAGCAACTGCAAAATGACCTCAATAATGTTGTGAGATGGACAGTAGGCAATGGTATGATGATAAACGGGGTTAAAAATCAGGTTGTGAATTTCATAAATTGTAAAAGTCCGCTCAATTTTAATTACTGCGTTGATGGGGTGAAAGTTCCTTATGGGGATCATTGATAGTATCTAGGTGTTAATATAAGGAAAGATCTTCATTGGGGTAATCACATAAATGGGATTGTAAATAAAGGATTCAGACCTCTGCACATGGTTACGAGGGTGTTCAGGGGTTGTAGCAAGGATGTAAAGGAGAGGGCTTATAAGTCTCTGGTAAGACCCCAACTAGAGTATGGTTCCAGTGTATGGGACCCTCACCAGAATTACTTGATTCAAGAACTGGAAAAAATCCAAAGAAGAGCAGCTAATTTGTTCTGGGTGATTTCCGACAAAAGAGTAGCGTTACAAAAATGTTGCAAAGTTTGGGCTGGGAAGAACTGGTAGAAAGGAGACGAGCTGCTCGACTGGAATTGCTAGGCGGGCAATAATTCCATTGTGGAGATTTATCTCCCGTATGCAGTTATCAGAGTGTGCCTCTTATAATGGGTTTCTGATAAGTTCACCTGGGAGGAACAGACATAACCTTCAGTGAAGCACAGTGGGATGTTTGGTAAGTTATTGGCGAGTGATGTTTTTATATACCTCTACGTCCAATGAGGGCACCTACACCGCAAGCTGACGTGGCTCTGCAGAGGGCTTAAACTGCGACCAGACAGGTGGACTGAGCGGCCTCTCGTGGGGTATCACCCCTGGACTTGTACTGTTTGGTGTAGTTGCCTATAGAGGGCAGCACGAGGTGACACTTCCGGGCTCACCCAAGGTCCGTCAGGGGTACCAACCGCCAAAGACGCTCTTTAGCGAGTGACAAGTACTTGGGAATATATTTCCCTGTCGTGATAGAGTGGAACAGTCCAATGTACTTGTGTAATTCGGTGAACTGTGATCTTCAATATGTTTCATAACACCGCTGCAACCACCTGCACCACCTCTACTACCGCAACAACCACCGTTACACAGGCTTCGACGGACTACTTGCTCTACAAGCTGCCTCACTCTCAAGCAGTAATGTGCCCGTCAACTGACCAGCCACTGCTCTCGCCATTGCATCATCTACCGATATCGCCTGCTCCAACGAGGGATTCTTCACGAGTGGTGGCAAAGCGCCACAACACCAGCCCCGCCAAGTACTCCGCCAGCAGACAGAAAGTTCTGATCACCGACAGCGCAGCAATCTCAGTTCCTTCAAACTCCATCTTCTCCAGCACCTCTCCCCCCTCCACCACCCAACACCTCTTCAGACACAGAATTCCCTCCACTCTCAGGAGCCCGGAGACCTATTACCAACCCCAGGACCCTCCAGAAAGCTCCCTCTGGCTCCCACACTTTCCTCCTCTTACAACCATCCCCCGAGTATCAAAATCCCCAAAAAGTATTCCTCAAACTTCTCCAGTTTAATTTCAAGAGGGAGGAAATAGTCGATATCCGCCCCACCAGCAACGGGGTAATTATCAAAATCAAGAGCGAGGACTCCGCATGACGACTCACCAGCTCAGTTGGGTAAGCCCACTTTGGTTCAGCATCTCCCCTCAAGCCCCTGTCCCCGGCCGCAACCAAAACCCCACCCCCAACCTCCGTCACAGTCTCTTCAGTTGTGTCATCCGTGGGGTAGACCCCGATATCTCAGAAGATATCATCGTACAAGAGTTAAACGAGGAAGGCATTCCGGTAAGGAAGGCCTTTCGGATCAAGAACTCCTCGGGCCCAACCTTCATGGTCCGAATCCTCCTCCCCACTCCCCAGGATGTCGATCGTGTACTGGAGAGTGGGGTATCCTTATTTAGGCATCACCACCGGGTGGAACCCTCCCGCGCCCCCGACCCCTCCGATGCGAGTGTTGCCTATCATACAATAAACACGATACTGCGCACTGCACTGTCAAACATCCAGTGTGCAGCCACTGCTCGCAGTCCCACACCACCACCCGATGCCCCAACGTCCTCCCCCACCAAATGCAACACCTGCAGAGAATCTTACCCCACATACTCCCTTAAGCGCAAAGCCCGCCCCCAACCACCTGACAACCACCCTGAACTGGTCGCCCCGGTCCGAACCATTGACGCCCCAACCAAACCATCCTCATCCCTTTCCCAACCCCAACGCTTGAAGATATCATCCATTTTCTAACCATCTCACTCCTTAACATTCACCCCTACCACTGCCTCCTAGTCCTATCCTAACTCCAGGCTGGTGCCAACCGGACTCTGAATGTTCATTTCCAGACTTCCCACTCCGGCCTTAACACCCACTTCCACTTCACCCGTCTGGAGCCCTTAGTTTAACCATGGACCCTGCCCCCACACGAAGAACCCAGCCTCCCGACTCCATCTCCATCATCTTCCTTAATATCCAGTCCTTTCACTCCAAACGCCTACACCTCAAAGCCCTCACCACCTAATACCCCTCCCACGTCATCCTCCTCAATGAAACCATGCTCCGCCGGCATCAATCCGCCCACCTCCCCGGCTTCATCATTCACAGAGCAGACCACCCGCTCGACATAGGCCAAGGAGGTTCCGCAATAGCAACCCGCCCATCCCTCCCCATTCTCACCCACACTCCTCCACACCCGCTCTTTCCCAGAATCACTAGCCATCACAGTTTACTTCCACTCCCGAATCCTACACCCAGCCACCATCTACCACCGATCCCACCTCCCCCTGCCCCTAGATTTCATAACCTACCTGAGTGACACCTTTTCCCACTTCTTACTACTAGCCGACCTCAACCTCACCTTCAGATCCCGCCGCGAAATGAACAACCTCCAAAACCTCCTAAGTAACAGAGACTGCTCCCTTATCCCTATACCCGGCCACACTCGCCCTGCCTCCAATACCACCCCTGATGCCATAATAGCTCACAACTCACTAGCCCACATACTCAACATCCAACTACTCCCCAGTATCGGAAGCGACCACCTCCCAGGCCTACTTCAAATCCCATCCTCAAACCCCCACCCAAATCCCTCTTCTCCATCTCCCATCCCCAATTTTGCCAAAGCTGACTGGCCATCCTACCAAACTAAGGTAAACCAAGCCCTAGAGAACCCTCCTCTCCCCCTCACCAATCAAACTTCAGTCGATATCCTCAACACATTCATCCTCACCGCCATAACCTCCACCTCAGAATCCAGTATCCCCACCACCCTACACTACCCACCCCAGCCAGGACTGCCCCCCCCCCCCCCCACCACTTTCTCAACCTACAGAAACTCTCCCAATCCTACCTTCGAGAATTCACGACTACCCGGGACCCCTACTTCCTTCGCCTACACCGAAAAATCCTCAGAACTATTAGTAACTACCTTACTGCACACTCCCGCCAAACCTGGTCCCAAACCTGCACCAAACTGAACTCGCTCCACACCCACCCTACCAAATTCTGGCAAAAACTCAATACCCTACTTGGGACTAAATCCACCCCAAAATACCCGATAATCCAATATGGCGTAGCTCCAGCCAACACCGGGGAGAAACTGGAAATCTTTGCCGAGCATTTCACCCACCGCTTTAATACCCACCTTGACTCCAACTTCGACAACACCGATACTCCACTATATCTTTCCTTAGCCTCCTCCTCCCAAATCACCCCATAAAATAACCACACCCTCTCCCACAACCCCCTTGACACCCCCATAACACCTACCAAAATCCAATCAGTTTTGTCCAAATCCCGTAACACAGCACCCGGACCCGATAAAATCCGCTCCACATCTGACATGCCCCGCTATCCCTCCTCAAGCTACTGGCCGACCTCTACACCTTCATCCTTCACACAGGATTCTATCCCATTTCATGGAAACATACCACAATGCTCCTGTTCCCTAAAACTGGTAAACCCCCTTTCGAGCTCAATTTCTACGGTCCCATAAACCTGATCGCAGTCCTAGCCAAAATCCTGGTCCGCCACCTTCACTCCCACCTGCAATCCAACCATCTGCTTCCCCCCTCACAATTCGGTTTCCAGCCCAAACTTTCCATCGAAGACCAACTCCTCCATCTCATCCAAACCACATCTAATAACTTGAACCACGCCCGTCCCAGCTCCTAAACACCTTCAACTCCGTCTGGCACCCCGCGCTCCTCTTTAAACTAAGGTTCTTTCCCTTCCCCATCTCCTACATCTGTCTGATATCCTCATACCTAACCAACCGCACCACCCAGATATCCATAAGCAATCAACTCTCTCCACCCTTTCCTCTCACTCTAGGAGTCCCCCAGGGATCACCCCTCTCCCCACTACTCTTTATCCTATTCGCAGCAGATATCCCTCAACCCCCTTCTCCTGTCCAGCTCCTGCAGTTTGCAGATGATACTGCAATCCTGGCCCCCCTATACTCAGTCCAAGCCATCAACCGAACTGTCCAACCTTACCTCGACACCTTCCTCTCCTGGTGAGACCGGTGGCACCTGAAACTAAACCCCGATAAGTCCCAAGCCATCCTCTTCCGCCGCAACCGCGGTAAATTCAGCACCACCCGCAATCCCGGCCACCTCAACCTCTATGTCCGGGACACACGAATCTGCACCCAACCCACCCTAAAATGCCTCAGACCGAGCTCGATAGCTGTAGTCGCTTAAGTGCGGCCAGTATCCAGTATTCGGGAGATAGTAGGTTCGAACCCCACTGTCGGCAGCCCTGAAAATGGTTTTCCATGTTTTCCCATTTTCACACCAGGCAAATGCTGGGGCTGTACTTTAATTAAGGCAACGGCCACTTCCTTCCAACTCCTAGTCCTTCCCTGTCCCATCATCGCCATAAGACCTATCTGTTTTGGTGCGATGCAAAAAAAAAAAATCCTCGGCATCCTCTTTGACCAACACCTAACCTTCCGTCCCCACTTCCAACACCTCAAATCGAAGACAGCTAATAGCCAGCATACAGTGGGGTCTCAAATCTTCCCTCCTCCTCCACACATACAAATCCTTTGTCCGACCACCCATAACTTATGGATTCGCCACCTGGGCTGCCATAGCCAAATCCAACCCTAACCTTTATCGCCCCCTCCTTTCCATAGAACGATGCATCGTACGCCACGCCCTCCGGCTCCCATTCTGCTATCCCACCTCGGACTTACACAACATCTTTCCCTTCCCAAATCCTGACTCCTACGTCCTCAACCAATTTCAGCGCGCCTGTCGACGAGCCCTTGACCGGGATCACCCCTTCCTAAACCACCTCCTTAACAGCCCTCCTCCCCCTTCCCCACACTTCATCCAGACACCTTACCACCTTTACCGATCCCTACCCCCACCCTGAGGCGATGCCTCCAAGAGAACTGCGACGGCAACCACCACTTCCCAGCACCCACCCCACGCCCAATACCCCACCCGCACCCCTAACAACCCAATCAGATTATAAAACATATCGTTATGGCAATTCTATATCATGGTGAGCCCTCGTCGACGCCCTCCCCACTCCCTAACCGACCAAATAAAGATGTCGACTATACACACAGTATGTATATAGGAACAAGTATGTAACTGGAACATACTGTAAATAATCCAATTAAAATTATTATGGTCATCCTTTCTCTTCTACATCATTTACTGTCAAACTCCAGTCAGCTCACATGATTGTAATTACCGTATACATGTCAATTATAACTATCTTGTTGGTGCAATATTGTAAATAGTCCAAATACAACATTTATCCTAACTTTAATTGTAGAAACCCCTTTCATCTCATCTCATTGTATATACTGTATTCATGTAAATATAACTATATTGGTATCACACTGTAAATAGTCCCATTACAACATGGATTCTACTTATATAATGTATATTCCTATTACCCCTTCTCATTGTACATAAAGTATTCATGTAAGTATAACTATCAAGATGGTGTTATATTTTAACCAGCCCATATTCAACGTCTGTGAAATCTCTTAGCCCACATCATTGTATATACCATTACTTGAATTCACCAGCTGCAATCGTAATTTGTAAATAGTAAATGAAACGTAAAGGTCTGATAAAATTGTAAAAGACCCAAGTTGTAAATAAAGCACACAGCCAGAGGAAAATTCCCCCCACCTCCTCCACCATGCCAAATCACTCTAGCCCAACCTCCTACTCCATTAAACCTACAACCCCGCCGAATCTCCTGGCCAGAGAGAAGGCGTTACATTCATGATGATGAGTTCACCTGCATACACCCCAGCGTCAGTGAGTAGGGTCTGACACATCCCACTCTGAAGAGTCTAGTGTCAGACCTAAGACGAAACACTGGTTGATAGAGCAAACGCCTGAAAAGACTTGCATCTGATCTGTTTTTGACATGTTCTATTAGTGAAAAATATCTAATTCTCTCCATGGGAACTTAGTATTTCCACTGAGTGGTATGTTCCGAGCTGTCAGAGGAGAAATGGCGTGGAATGACATTAGTAGACGAATAAGTTTGAGTGGCATCCTTAAAAGTAGGGAAGATCACAATATGAAGATAAAGTTGGAATACAAGAGGACAAATTGGGGCAAATATTCATTTATAGGAAAGGGAGTTAGGGATTGTAATAACTTACCAAGGGAGATGTTCAATAAATTTCCAATGTCATTGAAATCATTTAAGAAAAGGCTACAAAAAGAACAGGTAGGGAATCTGCCACCTGGGCGACTGAATTAAATGCAGATCAATATTGACTGATTGATTGAAAATGTAGTGAAAAAATTCAATAATTTTTCTTTTATATATTAAAGCTGTACTATATGAGGTCCTTGCTGCAATCATGATTTAATTAAGTTACTGAACTCATTTTCCATCAGTGATAAAAGCAATTCTCTGTTTCAGCACCTTAGGGTTTTCATCTATGCAAATTTAACTGCTCTATTTTTAATGAAACTTGAAATGTATAGGCTAGAAGAAAACTACAATTTTTTTTACAAACTTTTATTGCAAACAATTAAATTTACCGCTTCATATACTTTTTCACAAAGACATTAATCAAGTCACTTACAGTCACAACTAAAGATGACAAGGTTTTTAATCACACTCGTCCTTCACTTGATCGAGTTTCTTCATTTTCTTGGCAGAGTTTTTTCCCTGCTTTGTTTTCTTTCCTTCTTGCCCACTATCTGTAAATCAACAACCAAACAGAATGATTAAAACTGCATTAAGATAAGCTAGCTTCTTATTTGTACAAACTCATAAGTACACTCAAAAAGAAAGGCATAATTGGATGAACATTACACAAAGATCCTATTTAACTAACATACATACATACATACATACATTATCATTATAGACTGTTATGCCTTTCAGCGTTCAGTCTGCAAGCCTCTGAGAATTTACTAAACATCGCCACAATCCTCGATTTGCAACTAGTGTTGTGGCCTCATTTAGTTCTATACCTCTTATCTTTAAATCGTTAGAAACCGAGTCTAACCATCGTCGTCTTGGTCTCCCTCTACTTCTCTTACCCTCCATAACAGAGTCCATTATTCTCCTAGGTAACCTATCCTCCTCCATTCGCCTCACATGACCCCACCACCAAAGCCGGTTTATGCGTACAGCTTCATCCATCGAGTTCATTCCTAAATTAGCCTTTATCTCCTCATTCCGAGTACCTTCTGCCATTGTTCCCACCTGTTTGTACCAGCAATTATTCTTGCTACTTTCATGTCTGTTACTTCTAACTTATGAATAAGATATCCTGAGTCCACCCAGCTTTCGCTCCCATACAGCAAAGTTGGTCTGAAAACAGACCGATGTAAAGATAGTTTCTTCTGGGAGCTAACTTCCTTCTTACAGAATACTGCTGATCGCAACTGCGAGCTCACTGCATTAGCTTTACCACACCTTGATTCAATCTCACTTACTATATTACCATCCTGGGAGAACACACAACCTAAATACTTGAAATTATCGACCTGTTCTAGCTTTGTATCACCAATCCGACATTGAATTCTGTTGAATTTCTTACCTACTGGCATCAATTTAGTCTTCAAGAGGCTAATTTTCATACCATACTCATTGCATCTATTTTCAAGTTCCAAGATGTTAGACTGCAGGCTTTCGGCACAGTCTGCCATTAAGACAAAGTTGTCAGCATAGGCCAAACTGCTTACTACATTTCCACCTAACTGAATCCCTCCCTGCCATTTTATACCTTTCAGCATATGATCCATGTAAAGTACAAACAGCAAAGGTGAAAGATTACAGCCTTGTCTAACTCCTGTAAGTACCCTGAACAAAGAACTCATTCTACCATCATTTCTCACTGAAGCCCAATTGTCAACATAACTGCCTTTGGTTGATTTTAATAATCTACCTTTAATTCCATAGTCCCCCAGTATAGCGAACATCTTTTCCCTCGGTACCCTGTCATATGCTTTCTCTAGATCTACGAAACATAAACACAACTGCCTATTCCTCTCGTAGCATTTTTCAATTACCTGGCGCATACTGAAAATCTGATTCTGACAGCCTCTCTGTGGTCTGAAACCACACTGGTTTTTATCCAAGTTCCTCTCAACGACTGATCGCACCCTCCCTTCCAAGATGCCAGTGAATACTTTGCCTGGTATACTAATCAATGAGATACCTCGATAGTTATTGCAATCCTTCCTGTTCCCTTGCTTATAGATAGGTGCAATTACTGCTTTTGTCCAATCTGAAGGTACCTTACCAACACTTCACGCTAATTTTACTACTCTATGAAGCCATTTCATCCCTGCCTTCCCACTATACTTCACCATTTCAGGTCTAATTTCATCTATTCCTGCTGCCTTATGACAATGGAGTTTATTTACTATCCTTTCCACTTCCTCAAGCATAATTTCACCAACATCATTTTCCTCCTCCCCATGAGCTTGGCTGTTTGCAACCCCACCATGATGATTTCCTTTTACATTGAGAAGATGTTCAAAATATTCCCTCCACCTCTCCAGTGATTCCCTGGGATCTATTATGAGTTCACCTGCATTACTCAAAACACTGTTCATTTCCTTTTCCCCTCCCTTCCTAAGATTCTTTATTACTGTCCAGAAAGGTTTCCCTGCTGCTTGACCTAGCCTTTCCAGGTTATTACCAAAACCTTCCCATGACTTCTTTTTGGATTCAACAACTAACATTTCTTTCGCTCTGTTTCTTTCATCTACGTACCAATCCCTGTCTCCCTCGGCACTTGTTTGGAGCCATTTCTGATAAGCCTTCTTTTTACGTTTACAGGCTGCTCTCACTTCATCATTCCACCAAGATGTTCGCCTTTTCCCATCTTTACACACAGTTGTTCCTAGGCATTCCCTTGCTGTTTCTATTACAGCATCCCTGTATGCCAGCCATTTAACTAATAATAATTAGGTATAGTTTATTGCCAAGACAACATACAGTTGCAAAGGACAAAGTCAAATACAATACATGTCACAGTTTAAAGAACATAAATACACTGACTAAGCAAATGTCATGGGGTAGCGGAGCTCTGATGCGCAGGTGTGTTGTCTGCGCACCACACGCCCCCTGTGCCAGTGGCAGTTGTATAGGAGATCTTGTGAGCAGTGGCTGTGCATGTGACAGGGTTTTTTTTTTTGCTAGGGGCTTTACGTCGCACCGACACAGATAGGCCTTATGGTGACGATGGGATAAAAAGGGCCTAGGAGTTGGAAGGAAGCGGCCGTGGCCTTAATTAAGGTACAGCCCCAGCATTTGCCTGGTGTGAAAATGGTAAAGCACGGAAAACCATCTTCAGGGCTGCCGACAGTGGGATTCGAACCCACTATCTCCCGGATGCAAGCTCACAGCTGCGCGCCTCTACGCGCACGGCCAACTCACCCGGTATGTGACAGGTGTAACATGGAACATCGTCGTGAGCTGACACCGTTTGAACAGGGTATGGTGGTGGTGCCCGACGGATGGGAAGTGCGATTTCAGAAGTGGTTCGGGAATTCGGCTTCACACGATCAACCGTGTCCAGGGTGTATCATGAATGATTGAATGCGGGTGTCACCGTCCACAACAGACGAACGACCGGCCGCCCAGCCACCCTCGATGACCGTGACCGGTGACATCCGAGACGGATTGTCAATAGTAACAGACGGGAAACCGTGCAACAAATCACGGCTCAATTCAACACAGGCCGTGCTAGACACGTCTCCCAGTGGACAATCCGTAGGAACATGGGTTCTATGGGGTATGGGAGCCGGCACCGCACACGGGTGCCACTGTTAACCCAACGTCATCGGGCACAACGACGCGCATTTGTCGCAAATCACCACAGATGGACACTGGAACAATGGCGTAACATGATATGGTTGGACGAATCACGTTTTCAACTGCACCATGCCGATGGGAGGCATGGCGCAGACCCCATGAAGCGATGGATCCCGCCTGCCTCAAAGGTGTGGTCCAGGGCGCTGGTGTCTCTGTTATGGTCTGGTATGGAATGGGCCCCCTAGTTGTTCTGGAAGAGACTTTGAATGGTACGCAGTACGTTGAGCTCCTCAGAGACCATCTCCATCCATTTTTGGCCTTCCATCGCCCAGACGGTTCTGCGGTGTTTCAAGATGATAACGTGTCGCCACATCGCTCCCACGTCACCCGAGAATGGTTCCAGGAACATGCAACGGAGGTCCAACGACTGCCATGGCCACCCAGGAGCCCCGATATGAACCCTATCGAGCATATCTGGGATGTCCTAGAACGCAGGCTACGTGCCATGGATCCTGCACCCACGAACAGACCAGCATTGGCGGCCGCTCTGCAAACGATTTGGTGTCAACTGCGTCCAGAGGACTACCAGGGACTTGTCAACTCACTTCCACGGCGTCTCACTGCAGTTCGCAGGGCCAGAGGAGGTCCCGCACGCTATTAGGTGACTATCCCATGACATTTGCTAGGTCAGTGTACATCTAAATGGCATTATAAAGTGCACTATATGTAAAATGTTTATACAAACTGAAAAATAAAATGATACCTTATCATGACACTTTGGGCTATTTGTCTGTTGAATAGTAACCGTGGAGCTGATCATAACTACCAGTGTTACCTACCTACTAGGAAGGTGCTGACTTTCTTATTTGCCCCTTGATAATAGTGTTACTTTTTCTTCAGATTCAGATAGTGAGTAAAACTGTTAATAAGAGCCATTTTTGGAGGTATGTTCTGAAGTTATTTACGGGTATATTCTTCCATTCGGTAGGTAGCTTATTGAATAATTTAATCCCATTACAGTATATCTATAATTTTCTTGTGTCTTTTTCAATCTAACATGTGGTAAATCTAAATCATTCCGTCTCCATATATCGTATGAGGGAACATTTCTGCGAGATGTCAGATCGAGATTTTCTTTAAAATTAAGGATGCACTGAAATATGTATAGTGATTGGAGAGTCATAATAGCAATTTTTTTACACAAACACATCTCGTGCACGTGTCGAATTTTCCCGTAATATGGTACCGTATGATAAATGCGAACAGAAGAAAGCATAGTATGCACACAACATCTTATTACTACTAACCGACTCTTTCAGTCTTTGAAGTAAAAAATAACCCTCGAGACAGTTTTTACACTTTCATATGTGAGTATACCAGGATAACTTAGAATCCAAATGTATTCCCAGTAATTTGACAGAACTATGTTCATCCTCATCTAAAGTTGATTTAATTAAGTGAAAATAAATAATTTCTACCTTGTTACTATTTAAAAATAGTTTATTACCCTGCAACCAATTGGATTATTTCTGTAGCATATCTAACCTTTTATTTTCCACATTTGTTAAATTTGTATCACTTGTTATAATAGTGATGCATAGAGTACTGACCTGCAAGGTAAATTACTTTTTTTTTTTGCTAGTTGCTTACGTCGCACCGACACAGATCGGTCTTATGGCGACGGTGGGACAGGGAAGGGCTAGGAGTGGGAAGGAAGCGGCCATGGCCTTAATTAAGGTACAGCCCCAGCATTTGCCTGGTGTGAAAATGGGAAACCACAGAAAACCATCTTCAGGGCTGCGGACAGTGGGGTTCAAACCTACTATCTCTCGAATACTGGATACTGGTCGCACTTAAGCGACTGCAGCTATCAAGCTCAGTGGGTAAATTACTTACACAATATCATTTCTACAGGGTGTCTGAAAATAAGTTATGGAAATTATAAAAGGATATACTGTTCTGAAACAAAAAAAAATTATCTCTAACGGTTTTTTTATTTCCTCCTAGTGAAAGCTCACCGGAAAATAGACAAAGAAATCAAAGTTCAGTATTGAGCAACTTCTGTGTCGGCCTATGCAGCGTGTAGCCAGCTAAGTTATCTTGCTTGATAACCTTGGACGGTGCGCTATGCTGTCATGTCTCCCACTCACATGCAACCTTGCTAGTAATGGCAGTGTATCATAGAGCAGCATCTGTTCATCATGCTCGGATAACATAGCAGCACCTTTATTCTGATTATCATGCACTAAGGAATCTTGAACCGACCAGCGAAAAAAATTTAAATCTACTACTACTACTACTACTACTACTACTACTACTACTACTACTACTACTAGATAGATCAAGATGGCGGTGAATGTAGACGAACTGTATCAGTGCGCAGAAAAAGAAAGTGAACTTCATTAACAGTATCTTAAAATAAGATAAACACACAAATAGAGGTTGGTGTGAAGAAGTGTTAGCTTCTCTGTAGAAATGCTAAAAAAATATTTAAAAACTCTGGAGACTTTCAGAGAAGAGATCACAAGGCTAGCCGGCACAAAAGTCAGGTGAGCAACAAGCCACTTACTCGAAGGTAGTGCAATCGAGGCCAAATCTCGCCACAGCAGTAACAACTAAACGTGGTCGTTGCATCACCAAAATATTCAGACAAAGTGAAGGATTCTGAACAGACACTGAGAATATTACAGTGTTTAACAAAGGCAAATTCAATTAAAGTAGGGGTAAACAAAATCAAGCAAATGCAAAACAAGGAGGTAGTGCTTGAGTTACAAAATGAAAATGAATGCAAGACAATGGTGAACACAGTTGAGACAAATAATCCCCATCTGAAGGCAAGAATACCACACAAAAAAAGAACCCACAAATTGTTATCCATGGAATTGAGGTTAACTTCCCAGAAAACGAAGTAATTCCCGCCATAGTGGAACAGAATCCACTGTGGGAAGCAGGACTTGAAAAAAGGGACCCAGAGGAACAACACTGTACAAGAAGTTCTGGAAAGCTGAACGTACCATAGGAAATAGCCATGAAATTATCTTCACAGGTAAAAGAATTGCTCTACGAAAAACCTTGATGCTGGGTGGTAGAAGACCAGATTAAGCAAATAGTTAGTTTCACAGTCTTCTTCTTCTACTACCGCCTTACCCACACCTGAGGGGGCACGGGTGCGAACTGTGCCACACATGTGGATTTGGCCATTATACAGCCGGTTCCCCTTCCTGACGCCAACCCTATCTGGTAAACAGGTATGTACCTACAAAGGGGGTAAGGAATGATAGAGACCCACTATATTATAACAGAGAAGTAAAGAGACTAAGAAAGAGGTGCTGGTTCAAAAGAAAGAGAGTTAGAAATGGTTTTGGAAGTAAGGAGAAATTGAAGGAACTTACTAGCAAAGAAGTCAGCTAAGGATAACATAATGGCAGTCAATACAAATTTTAATGAAAAATGGAAGTGTGTATATATAGGTACTTCAAGACAGACATGTTCCAAAACGGACATTCCAGGAATCATCAATGAACAAGGGGAGTGTGTATACGAGGATCTACAGAAGGCGTAAGTATTCAGTCAGCAGTACTGGGTAAAGATGCTGGCTACGAATATAATGTCCAGATAGAGGAGGTGCCTTACGAACTATTGACATTTACCTAAGATAACATAGACATTTATAATAAGATACAAAAGTTGAAAACTGTAAAAGCAGCTGGAATTGATAAGACTGCGTTATACGAGGGTGGCCCAGAAAACAATGCACCACAATTTTTTCTCAGCCTCCAACAATGGTATGAATGCAAAACTATCGATATGAATTCTTTGATGTTCTCAGTGGGCACGTGCAAATTTTCCACTTCTTCCGACAGCTTACTTGCAGCAATGGTTCAACATTGTGGCTGTAAGTGATGTATGTTACAAGCAGCGCATTATCATTGAATTTCTCACTGTGGAGCAAGAAAGGGTTGGAAACATACACAAACGTTTATGTGCAGTTTATGGAGCATTAGCAGTCAACAGAAGTACAGTTAGTCGCTGGGTACTGCGCCCTGGTGGGGGTGTGATAAGCGTCATGCAATTATGATGAATTATTGAGGAATATATATTTCATTTTCAGAATAAAGAATATCTTACTGTACATACAGTAAGAGCAGGCCAGGCCGAGATGGTATGGTGAAACATGCACAGACTATTGTCTCCATTGAGATTAACAAACACAATGAACGGCAGAATTAGAATTCTCAGAAACTGTGACGAAGGGGGAAAGAGAAAGGCACGGGTTGTTGACAAGTTGCGGAAAGTTTTCATAGCCCCGAGCAGAATAGGTAGTGGCGACAGCGCAGAGAGCTGGGTGCAAATTTCTAAGAAATGACGTAGGGGTATCTCCATGTACTAGCGGGAGTTGAACGCAGGGTCGGCACTGGAAGAAAAAAATATGAGCCTTCACGGTCACGTGGTTTAGGTGGACCAATGGAAAAATTCACTTGACCAAAGCAAGGCGACAACTTTGTATTGTAAGAAGCACTAGCGAGGCTAACTCCTCGAATTAAACTGATAGAAGGGAGTGAGTTATCAATTCAGAATAATGTGGAATTTAGGAGCCTTACTATAAAACTTATAAAAAGTTAATAATTGCGAGAGATTGCATGGTGTAATTCTGAGAATTCATGGACGCTATTCGTTGATTGGCTGGAGGCAAAGGACGCCACAAAAGAGCGCGAAATCCCAGGCCGGGATACGGCAGCTAAATTCGCAAATATATCACTTACCAGCGAAAGATAATAGTTGAGAATTAGTATAGAGCCTTTGAGAACATAATTACATCATTGGATATCATATTTAAGCCACGGGCCGAACCGCAAATTGTCGTATGAAGATATCGGAACTGCGCGTCCTAAGATGACCTCCTCTGAACTCGGAAGAGAGGGGATACAAGTATAAATAGGAGGTCGTGGACAAGGACTGAGAACTACTTTTGACAAAGCGTTCGAGCGAATACCACACCTGGGGTGCGTGACAACTTCTGATATTTTGTTCGAGCCGTGATTACGCCAGGGGTGCGTGTGTGTACTTACTCGTGGAGTAGGGTTCGAAGTATTATATTGTTACATAGTACAGTGATTCATGACGTGATGTAGCTCATATTACAGTCTTGAGCAGTATACTAGTATGAAGTGTTTCAAATAGACAGGACTCAGTAAAGCATAACTTACGGAGTGTGAGATTCCACCAACAGATTAGGAAGTACGTTACGTGAGAACGATCACGAGTGTTTGATGTATTTCACCTAGTAAACAGTCGATTATAAACTGATACCTGGTCAGCTGTGTGAACGCGTGACGGAAAATCAAGTGCGCGCACGGGCCGTTGTAAAGGGGATCCCGAGGTATCCCATGTTCCTAGTGTCCGGGAAAGGAATGAAGAATGTATATCTACATTAAGTGGGCTAGATACAAGGCCGAGAGTGTAAAATTTGTGAGTAGAATTTAGGGTGGAAATTATTCCAGAGTGCAACAGTTATTTTATTTGTTTTTATTCAAAATGTGTAAAGTTGAAAAGGGTCAAGGATTAATTCTTCAGGCTGGCATGAATGCCAGTGGAATGCAGTGCTAAAAACCGGAGGGGCTAGCTCCATGTCCGGTTTTAGCAGACTACAAGAGCAGAGATGAGTAACCTTTTAAAATATTTGTAGATTGCTATCGTTAGGGGGAGGAAATCATATTAATTTATCATGTAACTTAAATGTGAAACGAGCCGTTTCCGGCTCGTATAAATTCAAAGATAGATAGATAAAGGGACAAATTAATATGTACATGATTAGATCGAGCACTCATAATAATTTTGATTATTAAATAGAGTATAGTAGGGTTGAGTTGTTCATTCAAGTGCTTGAGTTGTTTGATATGATATGGAGCACGTTTCACGTAAAGATAATGTTAATATTCATTTAGAAGTGCTTCCAAAGTTTTTTTCCAGTATCGGAACTTTTATAGATATTAAGGCATGTGGTTAAGATAATCCAGAGGTAGGGTTGCCAAGTGATTTAAATTATTGTGGGACGGAATGAAGTCCATTGATTTGTTTGTAAATATCGCGAAGTTCGCCAGTGGACAAAATAATAATAATCTGTACAAGTGTCGAAGTAGTTACATTAATATTGGGTAATGTGTAAAGGCGTGTTTAATAATAATCTTTGAGAATAAAGGCATGGGCCTAGTTGGATAGAATGATTGCAAATTAAAGTAATTTAAATGTGGAGATATTATGTGGTATGAATATTTTATTTGCGCATTGAATCCGATTTTAACACTAATTGTTGATTTAACGTTTTTGGACTCCATAATAATCATAAATAATTTTGGTAGAAACGAGATAGGCATTTTGATAATATGGTCACGCTATGTTTGAGGCCCAGAGTGATTTGAGCCAAAAGTTGAGATTTGGAGTTTGTGGGACAGAAATCCGGCCCAAAATGAAAGTGAATTGTACTGATGTTGATGAAGAAATAGATGGATCTTAAGGCCCACATAGAGCTTGTATTTATATACCGGTGTATTGAGTGGCAGAATAGAGTCCACACACCGAGGGTTAATTAGTGAAAATGTTTTGAAGAGTTCTGATGGATAAATGGACTTCAAAATGTAAAAGGAAGGAATAATTTAACACTTGCAGAGATTGGAGGTATTTGCCCAACTGCGAGGTGTTATGGGATTTGAGAATTGTCTTAGGAGCATATGGTCTCCATGAATTAACGACAGTACGAAAATAAGGGTGCGGGTTCGAACACTATTATGTCCCGACCGATGTGAATTCGGATCTTGGTGATTTCTGTTTGGGAGAGAACGTATGTGACTAAATTATAAAGATGGGGAATAAAAATAAAGATTCTTGAAAGAATAATAATATTAATAATAATAATAATAATAATAATAATAATATTCCAAGTAAATCATGTCTGGATTGATTAGTGCCAAAATAAATCGGAATTGTAAAAGGGGTTATGCGTTAAACATATTAAGAGCGGACTACCGTGTAACAAGCGAAATTAATTTTTTTAAATTAATAATAATAATGAGAATATTTGAAGAAGGAGAAGAAGAATAAAAAAAGGAAGCTACTTTTTTTATGATAATAATAAGAGCGAAAAGTTGAAGTATTATAGCGAGGATGATTATGGGTTACGATAATCACGATTTCCACTATTAATAATAATGTTGATAATAATAATAATAATAATAATATTTTTTTATTTTTTATTTTATTATTTCGGATGCTGATGATGAATGATACTAGGGAAGTCAGCTGGCGAATTAACGTAATAATGTCAAGTTGTTGTGAATAATAAGTTAAGTTAGTAGTTGTAAAATGAAGGCAAATCCCTACATCTGGACCATTAGGTTAGAGTCTCTTTGTCGTTTCCTTCAACTAACGATTAGCATATCTTGGTTAGGAACCCGGGGAGAGTTTGTAGTTTCCCGGGTTGGTCTCATCTCAATCAAAGTGGAGGCGATAACATAGTTCATGTGATCGCGCCCACTTAGCCAACAGGTAATCGGTCCACGACCAAATATGGTCATGGTGTTAACGAAGGTAAATCTGATACCTTCAGATATCAACAGTTCCACCACCCAAATGGAAGGGTGGTCAAAAGTGATAAATATTATGTAATCATTTTTCAGGAATAATTTGCCAAATTACCGGCAAATCAAGGGTCAACAGATTTTGATTGTGTGTAAAAATTATTTGTTTACTTAAATAAAATGCTTCTTTAGCATTTGCAAGGAAACAGTTCCAGGTTCTTGTTCTTGTAGAATAGTAAACCCTTGGTGACTGTTCAAATATCCGTCCCCATCCCTAGGATGGAGCCTTCATAATTTCCCTTTGATCTGAATAGATATATAATTTGTATGTTTTATGATGAGCCTTAAAGTTAAAGATTAGAGTGTCCCGTTCAACCCTGTAGTACTGATTGGATGGCGCCCTTACATTTAGTTTGAGATCTTATATCTCAAAATATAAATTTATTGTTTATTAGTTGCGATAGATTCGGACCGTAACACTCCCTGAGATAAATGCTGGTTGGGACTCAGGCTTTGAGCGGGTACAGTACAGAGGTTGAGACCATCTGAAAGCGGTTCCGCAGAGCTTCAAGATCAATCAATCACTACTGATCTGCATTTAGGGCAGTCGCCCAGGTGGGAGATTCCCTATCTGTTGTTTTCCTAGCCTTTTCTTAAATGATTGCAAAGAAATTGGGAATTCATTGAACACCTCCCTTGGTAAGTTATTCCAATCCCTAACTCCCCTTCCTATAATAAAATACTTCCCAAATTTGTCCTCTTGAATTCCAACTTTATCTTCATATTGTGATCTTTCCTACTTTTAAAGACACCACTCAAACTTATTCATCTACTGATGTCATTCCACACCACCTCTCCACTGACAGCTCGGAACATACCACTTACATTACATGTTATAAATCTCATTGTAAACTGTATTGGATCAGATTATAAAAATTGTAATTGAAAACAATAAGTTAAACCACCTCTCCAATACTTATCAATCCTTATATTTAGGATACAATCATTACAACTGGTGTTATAAGTTGGGACATGTTTCGCCTAACTGTCGTAAGCATCTTCAGTCATAAAAAAACTTAACATAAGGTTTGGTCAAGGGCATGAACCTAGTGACCTCAAAGTACACTGACTGACAGAGCAAATGCAACACCAAGAAGGAGTAGTCAGAACTTTATGCCAATTGCAGGGTAGACTGACGTCACTGAGGTATGCTCATGATGTGAAATGCGCCGCTGTGCTGCGCACGTAGCGAACGATAAATGGGACACGGCGTTGGCGAATGGCCCACTTCGTACCGTGATTTCTCAGCCGACAGTCATTGTAGAACGTGTTGTCGTGTGCCACAGGACACGTGTATAGCTAAGAATGCCAGGCCGCCGTCAACGGAGGCATTTCCAGCAGACAGACGACTTTACGAGGGGTATGGTGATCGGGCTGAGAAGGGCAGGTTGGTCGCTTCGTCAAATCGCAGCCGATACCCATAGGGATGTGTCCATGGTGCAGCGCCTGTGGCGAAGAAGGTTGGCGCAGGGACATATGGCACATGCGAGGGGTCCAGGCGCAGCCCGAGTGACGTCAGCACGCGAGGATCGGCGCATCCGCCGCCAAGCGGTAGCAGCTCCGCACGCCACGTCAACCGCCATTCTTCAGCATGTGCAAGACACCCTGGCTGTTCCAATATCGACCAGAACAATTTCCCGTCGATTGGATGAAGGAGGCCTGCACTCCCGGCGTCCGCTCAGAAGACTACCATTGACTCCACAGCATAGACGTGCACGACTGGCATGGTGCCGGGCTAGAGCGACTTGGATGAGGGAATGGCGGAACGTCGTGTTCTCCGATGAGTCACGCTTCTGTTCTGTCAGTGATAGTCACCGCAGACGAGTGTGGCGTCGGCGTGGAGAAAGGTCAAATCCGGCAGTAACTGTGGAGCGCCCTACTGCTAGACAACGCGGCATCATGGTTTGGGGCGCTATTGCGTATGATTCCACGTCACCTCTAGTGCGTATTCAAGGCACGTTAAATGCCCACCACTACGTGCAGCACGTGCTGCGGCCGGTGGCACTTCCGTACCTTCAGGGGCTGCCCAATGCTCTGTTTCAGCACGATAATGCCCGCCCACACACTGCTCGCATCTCCCAACAGGCTCTACGAGGTGTACAGATGCTTCCGTGGCCAGCGTACTCTCCGGATCTCTCACCAATCGAACACGTGTGGGATCTCATTAGACGCCGTTTGCAAACTCTGCCCCAGCCTCGTACGGACGACCAACTGTGGCAAATGGTTGACAGAGAATGGAGAACCATCCCTCAGGACACCATCCGCACTCTTATTGAGTCTGTACCTCGACGTGTTTCTGCGTGCATCGCCGCTCGCGGTGGTCCTACATCCTACTGAGTCGATGCCGTGTGCATTGTGTAACCTGCGTATCGGTTTGAAATAAACATCAATTATTCGTCCATGCCGTCTCTGTTTTTTCCCCAACTTTCATCCCTTTCGAACCACTCCTTCTTGGTGTTGCATTTGCTCTGTCAGTCAGTGTATAATAGTTCTCTGAGATCTAATATTCACAACTAATGTGTAAGCTTCTAACAGTTTCAAATATTAAGATAATAAAGTAAAAACACTGCATCCGTATTGATGGGGGTTAAAATATATATCGAATTATATGAGCTGATAATCAATCACTAAAAAATGTTTTACAATACTTCTAAGTTTTTTTTTTCCGTTGAATGAAGTATAAGGTAAATTAGAATAGAAACTAGTTAAATCTCATTCTACTGCATAGAAATAAGAGTCAGGTATGAAAAATCACTTAATAGTTGGTTGACTAATGGGGTAGTTCACATCACAGAATTGAATCACGCCTGAAACTGCATAAGTATGTAAAGACAAATGTCCAGATTTCCTTTAATACTAGGTTAAAGCCGGAAACAGGAGTCCTCGAATTTCTACTGGGAGTTCAACAAAGTCTTAGATGGAGAATGAAATGCAATGAGCGTGTATTGAAGTCCCTCATGTTGGTAGAGAGGCGACTAGTCACCTTAGCCGCTCAAGGAGCTCTGATAATTTTTAGAAGTATTGTAAAATGTTTTTTAGTGATTGACTGATACCAATGTGAAATCTAATATGAATTTATTTACTTTATTATCAGCTCATATAATCTGATATACTATATTTTAACCTCCATCGATAGGGATGCAGTGTTTTTACTTTATTATCTTAACATATGAAACTGTTAGAAGCTTACAGACTAGTTTATGGTTATTGATCTTCACTAATGTGAATATTTGATCTTAGAGAACTATTATCCTACTCTGAGGTCAATAGGTTCAGGGCCCTGACCAAACTTTAGGTTAAGTTTATTATGTCTGAAGATGCTTATGGCAGTTAAGCGAAACATGTCCCAACTCATAACAAGAGTTGTAATGATTGCATCCTAAATATAAGGATTGATAAGTATTGGAGAGGTGGTTTAACTTATTGTTTTCAATTACAATTTTTATAACATGCCACTTAGTCGAGCAGCTCGTCTCCTTTTTCGCAAGTCTTCCCAGCCCAAACTTTGCAACATTTTTGTAACGCTACTCTTTTGTCGGAAATCGTCCAGAAAAAAATTGAGCTGCTTTTCTTTGGATTTTTTCCAGTTCTTGAATCAAGTAATCCTGGTGAGGGTCCCATGCACTGGAACCATACTCTAGTTGGGGTCTTACCAGAGACTTATATGCCCTCTCCTTTACATCCTTACTACAACCCCTAAACACCCTCATAACCATGTGCAGAGATCTGTACCCTTTACTTACAATCATATTTATGTGATTACCCCAAAGAAGATCTTTCCTTATATTAACACCTAGGTACTTACAATGATCCCCAAAAGGAACATTCACCCCATCAACGCAGTAATTAAAACCAAGACACTTTTCCTATTTGTGAAACTCACAACCTTGCTTTCAACCCCCGTTTATCACCATACCATTGCCTACTGTCCATCTCACAACATTATCGAGGTCATTTGCAGTTGCTCACAATCTCGTAACTTATTTATTACTCTGTACAGAATAACATCATCTGCAAAAAGCCTTATCTCTGATTCCACTTCTTTACACATATCAATGATACATATAAGAAAACATAATAGACCAATAATACTGCCTTGAGGAATTCCCCTCTTGATTATTACAGGGACAGATAAAGCTTTGCCTACTCTAATTCAGTAGAAACCAGTTATTAATTTTTTCAAACATGTCTAATGTAATCAGGAAGAATACTTTCCCAATGCTTACATGCAATGCATGTCAAACTGACTGGCCTGTAATTTTCAGCTTTATGTCTATCACCCTTTCCTTTATACACAGGGGCTACTATAGCAACTCTCCATTCATTTGGTATAGCTCCTCCGACCAAACAATAATCAAATAAGTACTTCAGATATGGTATTATATCCCAACCCACTGTCTTAAGTATATCCCCTGAAACCTTATGAATTACAGCTGCTTTTCTAGCTTTCAACTTTTTTATCTTACTGTAAATGTCATTGTTGTCAGAGGTAAATTTTTATACTTCTTTAGTATCATTCACCGCCTCTATCTGAACATTATCCTTGTAACCAACAATCTTTACATACTGCTGACTGAATACTTCTGCCTTTTGAAGATCCTCGCATACACACTACCCTTGTTGCAAGTAACTAATCTCATGTTTTAATCTGTATTGAAATCTGTTAATTACAATAACAAAGCTTTATTATAATCCACCTGTTCAATACATTACAATGTTGTTACATTTAAAATATCTTCATTAATAAAAAGTTATATGTGGGACATGTTTCGCTCCCGACAGAGCATCATCAGCCAAATCTGAAATCTCGAAGAGTGGTTATGTTCGTAAATAATGACTTAAGAACTAATAAACCATTTCTTTACAATCTTAAACTTACTCTACTACAATATCTTAAAATACAGAAACTTTGGTGACATGCCTTAATGACAAGGGCTTAATAGGAAAAATACATTAAAATTATGGTAGAATGAGTTGTTCTAAAATATTTAAAAAACAAGTAGCATGTCAATCTTAGAATGACATGAAAATCAATCTGAAGAACTAAATTTAAAGATTTCTTTGCAAATGAGATCAGGTTAAAAAGTTTTATTATCTCTTGAGGATAAGAGTCAAACGTCAAAATCTTGTGGCAGGATGAATGTAGGTCTTCAATGGAATATACATACTTGTTGTCATTTGACCTCGGCGAATGCTGTAGAATAAGTATGCTCTTGTAGACGTCAGTGACCATGAGTTGAACTAATAGATTTAATAAGGCATAATTGAAAAGGACATAAATCGAGGAACATATAGTTAAAAGTTGTTAAGTAGGTTATCTTTGTTGAATGTCTGTAACAAGAAAAGGAATCTTGTAAGTATCGGAAGTTGTGTTGCTAGTTAAGTGTGCACTTCTGGAAACTTTACTTACCGCTTGTCAGTTTGGTGTTAACTAAGGTTGTGTGTGGTGACTGCCTGTTGTTCCGCGTCTGCTCCTTGTGTTGTAAGAGTGGGGTGGTAGGTGTTGAGGGGAGGGAGTAGGGGTAGGTGGAGAAATATTAGTAGGTGTGGTTTTGGAAGGGGAATGACTAGTACGGGCGCCGGGAGGGGTTGTGTTCTTTAATGTTCCGTGATTATTAGTTGTTTTGGGGATGAAAACTTTAGAAAAATTACTTTTTAAATTACTTTTTTCTAGATTAAGCAATTACGCAATTGTTCAATTAGAATTTCTTATTTCGATTTTGTCAATTAAAATTTTTTCCCTATTGAAATGCTGGTCTAAGCTAAAATACATACCAGACCTGTAGCTCAGATCCTTTCCAACAGAAGAAAGATGGCCTAGGCCACCATAGCTCAATTGGTAGAGCAACCGACGCGAAATCAGGAGGTTGTGGGTTGGGGTCCCACTGGTGTCTGGTTGGCCATTTTTGTTCTGTACCTAACATCTCTTCAACGCGTACCAAATGTACGTAACATGACCTAATAGGTTGAAAGTCTGTTTCGATTTTCTAATTCTGTCATTAAAACCCATTAGCGCCCAGAAAAGAAATGTTCCTACTTTAATGATATTTTCATTAATTTGTGATGGTTAGGGTATACGAATTGGGAAAATAACACAATATTTTCAAACAAGAATTTATCACTGGGCAGTTATACTGCTATCATTGTACAGGGTACAATAAATTGTTAATATTGTTCCAACCTGTTAACACAGCTCACTGAGTATGGTATGTAGCAAAACATGTTACGCATAAGCCTACATTACACTTCAGACACATTGTTCTGCCGAATGACTTGCACCCTTCACTGGCACATCTTCTCCTGTTGCAGTTTACAACGAAGTGATTGAGTCCATCAAATCTCAAAGCTGGCATTGTATTTCGGGCAACACTTACTCTCCCAGGAATCTTTTGTGGGACACAATAGCGTTTTAGATACACTTGAACAACTTCTCTACGGAAGTCAAGTTATGATGTGCCCTTGTAGTCAGGAGGAGGGCAGGGAACATCAACACGTTCTAAGTCACCGTCAATCCATTCATAAATAGCTGGATTGGCTAATCTTTCTAGAATCCTCTCAGGAGCTTGTTTATCAGGTTGTTGTTGTTGTTGTTATCGCTGCTGCTGTTGTTGATTTTTTTTCCTTAGGCTGCATGGATGGTGAGAAAGTACTAGAGGAAATTTCAAGGGGTTCATAATCTCCTCCAATATGTTCGTTGTTTGCTAAGCGTGTTTCAGCTGCAGCACACAGCTGAAGTCCAGTTAGGTTACGAACCATTCCTCCCTCATCTTCATTGGCTGAATCTTCATCTGTGTCAACATTACCATCCGGTGGTTCAATGAAAATATCCTCAGTCTGATGTCCTAACTCATCGTCTGCTTCCAATATATCCATCACTTCTGATAAGGTCAGTCCACCCCTGGACTAATAAAAGATAAATGTAATCAACTACATTTACCACATAAGTAACCTTTGAATGTACGATATAATATTTTAAAAATTACTGTATCAACGGCTTGATATCATAAACGCCCAGTGATACCATATGGTATTATGCACTTAGAGGCATTGCTGTGTTGTCACAAATAACATTGTTGAAATACAAATGTTACAGAAGGTTTCTTTGATTCATCGTCATTGTTATAATATACTGATTAGAACGAAATAATAGATAATAAGGGCAATATTATACTTACACATTTCGAACGTTCATGATTTTCACTCCAGAGAATCACACCTGAATTCATGCAAGCGCTCCCGCCAACAAACCACTTGTAAGTGTCGGAAGCTTCTTCAGACGCCGGCGTCACTTCAAGCCAATGAACGTATAAAACTCCAACTAAACCCCTCTTGCGACTCAAGCCAGTACCAGCTCAGTTAAACTTCTACTGTCTCCTGATACCATATGGTATCAGTGGGCGCTAATGGGTTAATTTTCCCTTTTCTATCTTTATGATAATTTTTACGTCTTTCCCTAAAATGGTGGCCTGATTCTCTCATGTGAGCACTCATCGCAGAATGTTTATTGTGTTTTGTAGCATTAACGTGTTCTAGGTATCTTGTGAGAAAGCTACAGCCAGATTGGCCAACATATGAACATTTACACTCTACACATGTTAATCTATAGATACCAGAATTTAGGCAAGGGTTATTGTTAGAATTTATACTATTGTGGTTGTAAAAAATGTTTGTTTGTATTTTGTGTCTTGAATGCTACTGTATATTAACATCTCATTTTTTAATAGAATTAGTTATTTGAAAAATGGACTGGTGAATGTAAATGTTGCGATTTTGGACTTCTTAGTTTTTTCGGGAGTAAGATTAGTTGCTAACTTTTGTTTTACTTTATTAATGATACGATTGACCACATTAATTTTGTATCGATTAGTTGAGGCCAGATGTTTTATGAATTTGAGCTCCTTTTTTAAGTTATGTCTGAAAGGGAAATTTTGAAAGCTCTATAAATCAAACTAAAAAAGCCACCTGCTTATGTGATTTTGGGTGGAGTGAATATATATTTCCTTTTTTTTTTTTTTTTAAAGGAGTATAGGATGGTTTTCTAAATATCTGAAATTCGAACTTACTTGTTCATTAATGATTCCTGGAATGTCCTCCTTGGAACCTGTTTCTGCCTTAAAGTACCTATACATACTCTTCCATTACATACATACCTACATTTTCATTATAGACTGTTATGCCTTTCAGCGTTCAGTCTGCAAGCCTCTGAGAATTTACTAAACGTCGCCACAATCCTCGATTTGCAACTAGTGTTGTGGCCTCATTTAGTTCTATACCTCTTATCTTTAAATTGTTAAAAACAGAGTCTAACCATCGTCGTCTTGGTCTACCTCTACTTCTCTTACCCTCCATAACAGAGTCCATTATTCTCTTAGGTAACCTATCCTCCTCCATTCGCCTCACATGACCCCACCACCGAAGCCGGTTTATGCGTACAGCTTCATCCATCGAGTTCATTCCTAAATTAGCCTCTATCTCCTCATCCCGAGTACCCTCCTGCCATTGTTCCCACCTGTTTGTACCAGCAATCATTCTTGCTACTTTCATGTCTGTTACTTCTAACTTATGAATAAGATATCCTGAGTCCACCCAGCTTTCGCTCCCGTAAAGCAAAGTTGGTCTGAAAACAGACCGATGTAAAGATAGTTTCGTCTGGAAGCTGACTTCCTTCTTACAGAATACTGCTGATCGCAACTGTGAGCTCACTGCATTAGCTTTACTACACCTTGATTCAATCTCGCTTACTATATTACCATCCTGGGAAAAAACACAACCTAAATACTTGAAATTATCGACCTGTTCTAGCTTTGTATCACCAATCTGACATTCAATTCTGTTGAATTTCTTACCTACTGACATCAATTTAGTCTTCGAGAGGCTAATTTTCATACCATACTCATTGCACCTATTTTCAAGTTCCAAGATGTTAGACTGCAGGCCTTCGGCACAGTCTGCCATTAAGACCAAGTCGTCAGCATAGGCCAAACTATTTACTACATTTCCACCTAACTGAATCCCTCCCTGCCATTTTATACCTTTCAGCATATGATCCATGTAAACTACAAACAGCAAAGGTGAAAGATTACAGCCTTGTCTAACTCCTGTAAGTACCCTGAACCAAGAACTCATTCTACCATCAATTCTCACTGAAGCCCAATTGTCAACATAAATGCCTTTGATTGATTTTAATAATCTACCTTTAATTCCATAGTCCCCCAGTATAGCGAACATCTTTTCCCTCGGTACCCTGTCATATGATTTCTCCAGATCTACGAAACATAAACACAACTGCCTATTCCTCTCGTAGCATTTTTCAATTACCTGGCGCATACTGAAAATCTGATTCTGACAGCCTCTCTGTGGTCTGAAACCACACTGGTTTTCATCCAACTTTTATATGAAACACTGCCACTTTCTCCTTTCCCCCCCTCCTTCTCTTCTACTTTCCTAAACATCTGCCTTAACCTAATTCCTGGATAACACTCTACCCTGGTTCCCTTTCCTCCACACACTTTCCCTGCATGTCTAACAATGGAATCCCCCATGATCAGAACCTCAACCCTACCCACCTCATTTGATCCCCTCCTTTCCTGATCAGTCCTATCTTTCCTGACAGCTACAGAAGCTACTTCTCCTCCCTTTTCTTCATCCCATGACCCTGTTCCACCTGTCCTTTCCTATCCACTACTTCACATTTACCTTTCCTACCTTTTCCTTCCTCCTACTTCTGCACTTCTCAGCAACAGTTCTCTGTTCCTCATCTTCCCTCGGTTGTCCTACCTGCAGTGACTCGTACCGATTTCACAGACACCTTTCCTGAATTCTGATCCTGATTGGAGCCCTTAGCCTGCGTTCTCCTTCCCCTTAAAACATTAGACCACCTGTCTTCTGCAATTCCCCTCTTTTCTTCCCATCCCTCTTTTACACCTACTGTATCCTGTACAGTGTTTAAGGGAGGCCTGGTTTCCTTCCTGTCCTCTGAGAGAATCCTAATTATATCCTTCAAACTCCTCCCTCATACTCCTTATTGCCTGGCCACACCCACAGTTCTTACACTTGCACTCCTTAGCCATTCTTTACTGAATAATGAAAAGAAAAGGAAAAATAAGATAACTTATTCTGTGCAAAATAAAAATGAAACTAAAATATTGTCTTAGATAGTTCACAAAGATCACACAACAATAAGGTAATTAATAAAGGCTACTACTACACTACAATACTACTTGTATGCATGTTGGGTATTCAGCCCGAAGGCTGGTTTGATCCTCTACAACTCCGCCAACAGTTCTACAAAAACAATTTCTACAACACCCTTTACGGGATGAAAATTTCTGTTAATTACTGAAAACAGAAAATACACAACAATTACACTAATCTAAACTGCAGTTAAGTTGACGCACGTGCGATAAACCGATAAAACTTGAAACGATATTCACTCACCCATGGGTAAATAATGCAAGTATCGGGCTCGAATTATTATTATTTTACAATTATGGTTGTTATTATTATTAATATTACTTGTAATGAAGTGTTTACATCCATTTAGTTTTAGTATTATTATTACAGCATATGTACATACAATACGATTGTGTTTTTTGCGAGGTTATGTAATGAAACATGCAATGTATATAGACATTTATATCATTTCAATTAATATAAATACCTGTAAATTAATATTTTATTCTTATCTGTATATATAATTTGTAAACCACTACAGTATTTTGAAACACACTGTAACTTCCAGAAAGGCACTAGATGATGGTAGGATATTCTGTACATTATAATCATGTTGTTGGGCACTAGAATTTTCAAGAAGGTATTTTGGTAATGTATCTTTCTAGAAGTCTCGCCAGGCACATATACAAGGAGGTGGTTTTGATGGTAATGACGAGTTATTGTTTAGTAGAGTTATGGTGTAGTAGGAGTTTCACTGGTGAACGAATGTTTGTGGTTGACATGCAGTGGGTGCAGTCTCCATGTTGAAGTGATAGGTATTCGTTAAAAATGGCAGCTTTGTTGATGTATTTGCTAGTGACAGCAGTTTTTTTTTTTGCTAGGGGCTTTACGTCGCACCGACACAGATAGGTCTTATGGCGACGATGGGATAGGAAAGGCCTAGGAGTTGGAAGGAAGCGGCCGTGGCCTTAATTAAGGTACAGCCCCAGCATTTGCCTGGTGTGAAAATGGGAAACCACGGAAAACCATTTTCAGGGCTGCCGATAGTGGGATTCGAACCTACTATCTCCTGGATACAAGCTCACAGCCGCGCCTCTACGCACACGGCCAACTCGCCCGGTAGTGACAGCTGTGAATAAGGTTTTGTGTGTGTTTAATTTGTAAATAGATGTGAATAAATAAATAAATAACTGTACCAACCGACAGCATTTCGTGTGCATCTTTGTGGATACATCGAAGTATACCCTAATTACTACAACAGAATTCTAGTAAGGGAGCTACTACAGATACCACAGATACTATACTACACAAATATTTCACAGTAATAAAATAAACACACTAATTTCTAATAATATACTATAATACACTACAATAATTTTAAACTACGTTCAGATACTACTATACACTACAATAATTTTAAACTATGTTCAGACGTATCCTAATTACAATAGGTTATTACTAAGCACAAATAGAAATGAAAATTCTAATTAGGCCTAAAGTTAGAAATTTGTAAGAACTACTCCAGGATTACCAACAAATTTAAACACGTAGACAGATTAATATTAGTACTACTCTATCCTACTATGCTGTAATAGAAATGAAGCCTGCCGTTTGGTTAAAAGGGTTACCATACACAAAGATACACACGAATATAACAGGCAAGATACTATCTAATATACCATATCGACACTACAATAATTGTTCTCTACTGAAATGTGGTTATGTGATTATTATAGATAGTGGATTACTATTATTTTCCCTACTCCACGTGATGAATAAGAGTGTCTTTAAATGCTGAAAAATATGAGGTTGTCTACAATAATTTCTCAAAAATACTTCTGTCAAGCAGAAGATTTGCAGCGGTTGGGGCAGCCAACCACAGCTGTCACATATGACAAGATGCAGCGTATTGATGTGCTCATTCATGAGGACCGACTCGGCATTTGGAGCTGGAGCTGTCAATCAGCAAAGGAAGTGTAGGTGTAATCATCAGTGCTCTTGATTATGCAACAAAGTGTTCACGATGGGTTCTGAGCCATCTTATGGAGGAACACAAAACTCTCAGAAGAAAGCATTTCTTCCGAGTTGCTGCAATGTTTTGAAACTGAGGGAGAAGCCTTCTCTTCCCAGATTGCAATGGGTAAAGAAACCTGTGTTCACCATTTTGAACCCAAAACAAAACTGCAATCAATGGAATGGCACAATCCCGACTCCCCACAGAAGAAAAAATTCAAAGCAACTGCTTTCACTGGTAAGGTCATGATGACGAAGAGGTGATTCGCACAGTGTAGAAATGGCTTCATGAACAAAACAAGGAGTGGTACTAACAAGGCATACATGCCCTTGTGTCTCTCTGGAGGAAGGCCATATAACGGGAAGGAGATTACGTGGAAAAATAGGGAGTGTAGAAAAACATAATTCTTTCTTGTGTATAAGTTTGAATGTGTTCAATAGATAACTGTTGATGAAAAAATATGTGGTGCATTAGTCTCTGGGCTACCCATGTAGTACCATACCTGAACTAATCTGATTACTGTTTGCATGACGGATCTATACCAAATGAATGGGGAGTTGCTATACTAGCTTCTGTGTATAAAGGAAAGTGTGAAAGATATAAAGCCAAAAATGTGTAGCATGTAACCTTATATTACACATGTTTGCAAAATTAATAACTGGTTCAATAAAAGACACTGTGTTTAGGAAGGGTTATTCCACTGAGGCTCAACTTGTAGGATTCAAGTAAGATATAGGAGATATCTTGGATTCAGGAGGTCCAATGGACTGCATTGCGATTGACCTGTCTAAGGCATTTCATAGGGTAGATCATGGGAGAATACTGGAAAAAATGAGTGCAATTAAACTAAACAAGAGTGACTGAATGGGTGGCTATATTTCTAGAAAATAGAATTAAGAGTAGGTGAAGCTTCATCTGATACTGGAATCAATAAGAGAGGATTTTCAAAAGTGGCTTTCATGGGTGCAGATCTTACAATCTCGGAAATAGAACCAGCTTTTCAGTGGTTAGGCCACGTGCATTAAGAGCTGGTTCTATTCCTGAGATCATAAGGTCTGCGGCCATGAAAGCCATTTTTGAAATTGTATCTCCATGGGGAGTACATATTTTTGAAAACAGAGAATTCACTTCTCCTTTAAGAGGTCAGCAATCCCTATTTTCTAACACGGCGGGACCATGCAGTTGGTCTGCCACTGCCAAGCAGAGTATTACAGGGACGTGCCAATCAAACTGATGAGCCCAAATGGCACGTCTGGGCGTAACTCTGCAAACCCACATGGCCTAATCACCACAAAGTTAGTTCTATTCCCGAGATTAAGAGAGGAATTCCTCAAGGCAGTATTAATGGAACTTTGTGCTTCCTTATACATATAAATGATATGAGGAAAGAACTGGATTCAGAGATAAGGCTGTTTGAGCATGATGTTATTCTGTATACAGTAATAAATAAGTTACAAGATTGTGAACAACTGCAAAAAGACCTTGATAATGTGAGATGTACAGTACGCAATGGTAAGATAATAAACAGGGTTAAAAGTCAGGCTGTGAAATTCACAAGTAGGAAAAGTCCTCACAGTTTTAATTACTGCATTAATAGGGTGAATGTTCTTTATGGGGATCACTGTAAGTACCTAAGTGTTAATATAAGGAAAGATCTTCATTGCGGTATTCACATAAATGGGATTGTAAATAAAGGGTACATCTCTGCACATGGTTGAGGGTATTTAGAGGTTGTAGTAAGGATGTAAAGGAGAGGGCATATAAGTCTCTGGTAAGAACCCAAACAGAGTATGGTTCCAGTGTATGGGACCCTCACCAGGATTACTCGATTCATGAACTGGAAAAAATCCAAAGGAAAGCAGCTCGATTTGTTCTGGGTGATTTCCGACCAAAAAGTATACATTATCATTATAGACCGTTATGCCTTTCAGTGTTCAGTCTGCAAGCCACTGTGAATTTACTGAACGTCACCATAATCCTCTATTTGCAACTAGTGTTGTGGAATAATTTAGTTCTATACCTCTTATCATTAAATCGTTAGAAACCGAGTCTAAACATAGTCATCTTACTCCCCCTCTACTTCTCTTACCCTCCGTAACTGAGTCCATTATTCCCCTACGTAATCTATCCTCCTCCATTCGCCTCACATGACCCCACCACCGAAGCTGGTTTATGTGTACAGCTTCATCCATCAGTACATTCCTAACTTAGCCTTTAATCTCATTCTGAGTACCCTCCTGCCATTGTTCCCACCTGTCCGTACCAGCAGTCATTCTTGCTACTTTCATGTCTGTTACTTCTAACTTATGAACAAGATATCCTGAGTCCACCCAGCTTTCACTCCCGTACAGCTACGTTAGTCTGAAAACAGGCCTATGTAAATTATCTACATTTTCCAGCTTTGTATAACCAATCTGACATTCAATTCTGTTGAATTTCTTACCTAATGACATCAATTTAGTCTTCAAAAGGCTAATTTTTGTACGATAGTCATAGCACCTATTATCAAGTTCCACGAAATTAGACTGCAGGCTTTCGGTACAATCTGCCATTAACAGTAGTTGTCAGCATAAGCCAGACTGCTCACTACATTTCCACCTAACTTAATATCTTCTTGCCTCATTATACCTTTCAGCAGATGAATCCATGTAAACTACGAACAGCAAAGGCGAACAATTACAGCTTTATCTAACCCCTGAAAGTACCCTGAACCAAGAACTCATTCTACCATCAATTCTCACTGCAGCCCAATTGTCAACACAGATGCCTATGACTGGTTTCAATAATCCACACTGAATTACATAGTCCCCCAGTATGGCGAACACCTTTTCCCTTGGTACCCTGTCATATGCTTTCTCTAGATCTACGAAACATAAACACAACTGTCTATTCCTCTCATAACATTTTTCAATTACCTGGCGCATACTGAAAATCTGATCCTGACAGTCGCCCCGTGGTCTGAAACCACACTGGTTTTCAACCAACTTCCTCTCAACCACTGATCACACACTCCCTTCCAAGATGCCAGCGAATACTTTGCCTGGTATACTAATTACTAAGATACCTCGATAGTTGTTGCAATCCTATCTGTTCCCTTGCTTATAGATAGGTGCAATTACTGTTTTTGTCCAATCTGATTTCATCCCTGCCTTCCCATTATATTTCACCATTTCAGGTCTAATTTCATCTGTTCCTACTGCTTTATGACAATGGAGTTTATTTACCACCTTTTCCACTTCCTCAAGCGTAATTTCACCAACATCATTTTCCTCCCCCCATGAGCTTGGTTGTTCACAACACCACCAGGAAGGTTTCCTTTTACGCTGAGAAGATGTTCAAAATATTCCCCCCACCTCTCCAGTGATTACCTGGAATCTATTATGAGTTCACCTGAATTACCCAATATGCCGTTCATTTCCTTTTTCCCCTCCCTTCCTAAAATTCTTTATTACTGTCCAGAAAGGTTTCCCTGCTGCTTGACCTAGCCTTTCCCAGGTTATTACCAAAATCTTCCCACCACTTCTTTTTAGATTCAACAACTATTTGTTTTGCTCTGTTTCTTTCATCTATGTCTGCATCAGGCCTTGTTTGGAGCCATTTCTGATAAGCCTTCTTTTTACATTTACAAGCAGCTCTCACTTCATCATTCCACCAAGATGTTTGCTTTTCCCCATCCTTACACACAGTTGTTCCTAGGCATTCCCTTGCTGTTTCTACTACAGCATCCCTGTATGCCACCCAATCTCTTTCTATATCCTGAACCTGTTTACTGTCTACTGTTCGAAACTTCTCACTAATCATATCCATGTACTTCTGTCCAGTTTCCTCGTCCTGGATATTTTCTACCCTTATTCGTTTGCAGACAGATTTCACTTCCTCTATCCTAGGCCTAGAGATACTTAGTTCACTACAGATCTGATACGGGTCTGTATCATTGAAAAATCCCCCCAAAAACCTGTGCATACCTTACAGACTTCCTGAATACCAGTCGGTTAAGATATAGGCCAAGTCCATTATGGATCTGGTACCCCTGGCTTGACATGTGCAGCGGTAAATGGACTTATGCTTGAAGAATGTATCTGTAACTGCAAAACCCATTCTAGCAAAGTCTAGCAAACGCTTTCCATTCCCATTATCTTCCCCACATTTACCAATCACCATTTCGTATCCTTCAGTTCTAATTTCCAACTCTCGCATTGAAATCACCCATTAGCACTATCCTATACTTGCTGTTGACCCTGACTACGATGTCACTCAATGCTTGATAAAACTTGTCAACTTCATCCTTATCTGCACCCTCACATCGTGAATACACTGAGACAATTCTAGTCATAATTCCTCCAACTGACAAATCTACCCACATCATTCGCTCATTTACATACCTAACAGAAACTATGTTGCGTGCAATAGTATTCCTCATAAACAGCCCTACCCCACACTCTGCCCTTCCCTTTCTAACACCCGTCAAGTACACTTTATAATCTCCTATCTCTTCCTCGTTATCTCCCCTTACCCGAATAGCTCCCCATCGAATTCCATTTTCTTCGCTAATTTGTTTCCAAGGAGTCAAATGGGAGTGGGACTCCGTTACTCCCATAGGTCCGAGGCTTGCTCAAAATTTTCATACCTTGGTAAATTCACAAAGCAGGGTGCTACCCTACTCAGACATAGTCCAAGTGAGGATCTCTCCTCTAACAGGTTGTAGTTCTCAAAAGGTTAGGAGTAACACTAGACAATTACGCAGCAGAAAGAAAAATTTACCAACAAGCCCAATTTGGAACATACGAGAACAATTCAAATTCTACATCACATTAGAAAGTGTTTATTCACCAACAAGTTCGTTCATGAACAATATTCTCGCATTGACAACATAAAATTAACGCCAATACATTTTGTACAAATGTTACTCCAGCAACATCGAGAACAAGTTAAATGTTCATAACATAGGCAATTATCAACTGTAGAAAATTGTTAATATAGTTAACGAAGTTTCAACGATAATCATACAAGTCAAGCAACATTGAATCAATACAATCAGCCAGATCTCAAAAGGTTTTTAAAAATAATTTTAAAGGATGTTCACCAGATTAGTTTCGTCAATAAAATGTTAGACTTAAATAGATTTTAGACAAATATGTTTTAACTTAAAGACATTATTTTATTGTTTTATGACTTGTAAAATATTGTAAGATTTGTCAATCAGGTTTACAAGCATAATCTTAATCCAATAGCATAGATTCATGATCTTATATAACCTTAAGTAAATAATAATTGGCTGATGATGCTCACGAAAAAGGAGAGAAACATGTACCATATCAACAGCTTAATAAATATATAAGTTTTTATTACGTTTTTATTGTATTGAATAGGTGGTAATTAACAAAATTATAAGAATTTGTATCACAAGTAGATCTTCCAATACGGACAAAAAATGAAATTTATAACCTGCAATAAGTGGTATGTTCCGAGCTGTCACTGGAGAGATGGCGTGGAATGACATCAGTAGACGTTTAAGTTTGAGTGGTCTCCTTAAAAGTAGGAAAGATCACAATATGAAGATAAAGTTTGAATTTATTCAAGAGGAAAAATTGGAATTGGAGCAACTATTCGTTTATATGAAGGGGAGTTAGGGATTGGAATAACTTACCAATTTCCAATTTCTTTGCAATCATTTAAGAAAAGGCTATGAAAACAACAGATAAGGAATCCGACACCTGCCTCGGATCTCCCCAGCCAACACACTGAAACTACCAGATTCCAACAATGCTTGCAACGTCTTTCAAGTAAGGTCGTTCATATTTAACTTTTTGTTTGTTATTTAAAGGGGCCTAACATCTAGATCATCGGCCCCATATTTAACTTGGCTGAAAGATTGTTTGCAAGAAGTTTTAAACTACCTCTTTAAATATATGTATATTTGTTCTCCTATGTTTTCTTAATTGTTCAAAAGGAACTTCCATTTCAAATACGGACAGGAACAATGGACATTGATTCCATACGAGACGTTATGGCAGGCTTGTCAATTTCAAGTTAATTTCATTTTTTAACATTAAAGACATAAGTTTTTGCAAGAAGTGAGGTCAATCTGTGTAAATAACGTATATATCTTTTGCATTTCCCAAATAGTCCTTAAAAAGATTTTGGGTTCTTCCATTTTTTTCAGTTTCTGAATTGAGTTTTGTGATCTACCACGTGATTTTATGGCTGATGATTTCTCAAACAGAGAGGAAATATGTCCCTAAATATTTTTAATTTGTTTTTAATTAAATAGTTCACTTGAGTCACCTAAAAGCAAAATGGATAAAGTCCACTTTTTGCAAAAAATTAGATATTGGTAGAAATATAACGGTAAAAGATGTGTCTATTGAAGCATGAAATAATATACTAGCAAAAGCCATAAAATCCTTAAGTATTTTCCCCTTTTAAAAATCAGGTTTGATGCAAAACGGATAAAGTCCACTGTCATCCGGGAGAAAAGAGGTGGCGATCACACTTCTCAGAATTACACCAACAAGAAAAAAGCATTTGTTGCGTATATTAGTTCACTAAAGTGCCTTGAATCCCACTACTGTCGTAGTAACACTCGTAGATGTTACCTTAGTTCTGATCTGAATATCCAAAAGCTGGCTAATGCTTACAACGCCCAAGCTGATGAGAGTGTGAAAGAGAAGAACTCCTACTTTCGTTACATTTTTAATCGTAAGTTTAACCTAGGATTTGGATCACCCAGGCTCAACGTGTGCTCCACCTGTCTTGAATTTTCAGAGAGAATTAAGCCGGAAACTGATCCTATTAAGTTGTCTTCACTGGAAACTAGCAAGGCAATTCACAAGAAAAGGGCACAAGCCGTTTTTGTGTTACTCAGAGAAGTGAACCAGGTGTACTTACACTGTCTTTCGATTGTAAGAAGAATTTGTCACATCCCAAAATTCCTGATCAGGAAACTTACTATTGGTGCCAACTCTACCTGTTCAATTTCTCTATTGTTGTTGGAAATTCCAAGAGCACGATGACAGTAGATAACTGTTTCAGCTACATATGGACTGAGGGGACCTACCCGAAAGGTTCGAATGAGGTGGCATCTTGTTTTTACCACTGCTTGCAGAACTTGGACTTAAGAAGATAAGAAGATAAAGCTTTTCACCAATGGATGTGAGGGACAAAATAAAAATAAAACGATGATAGCTATGCTCCAAAGGTGGTTCCTGCAAACGCCAAGAGACGTAGAGGTGGTACAGTGAATTTTTCCAGTAAGAGGTCATTCCTTCATTCCCCCTCATCGGTTAATCGGTCTATGTGAAAAAGAATTCAAGATGAGAAAAGTAATCAAAGATCCATTCATCAACCAGGGATTGACATGGATATATTTAACTGGAAACAAGAGGCAACAGAGCACATGAAACCTATGAAAATGAAATGGCGTGTGGCTTTTAGTGCCGGGAGTGTCTGAGGACAAGTTCAGAACTGGAACCTACAGATCCCTGATGAAAACTAAGCAGAACGTGTCGGCTATAAACACTTCACTCGTTTGAAAGAACACCACTTCAGTCAATAAGAATGAAGTGTCAGATGTGAAAAGAATCCTTGAATTGCATTTTGCCTCTGATTGGAAGTTGAAAATGTCGATAATGAATGTTGCAGTGCAACAGAGGAAGCTCCTGAACCGTGTATTTAAAAGTCTACCCAGGGCACTTTTAAACCATACTGAAAGAAACATGAATATTATGTCGTATTTTGTGCTTTTAATAAATAGTAGCAAAACGAGTAAAATCCATACTGCTAACATGCAAAATGAATCAAGTCCACTTCTTAGAAGCAAAATCAATAAAGTCCACTTTTAAAACAACAATAACAGTCTAAATAATAACACTATGAGTATTATTACTTGTTCTAATAATCAGTGATTTTTTTTATTTATTTTTTTTGTGATTTTATTCTTATATTTCGTAAGCAACAGCATTAATGGAAGGTGGCAGTGGTTTTTTTGCCATTTTCTCAAAATGTGCTGGAGTGGACTTTTATCCGTTTTGCTTTTTGGCGACTCACTTGTAAAGTGATGTGTATTGATTGGGTGGACCAAAACCTAGCATTGTTTCTTAGTTTCTCACATACCACTTAGTCGAGCAGCTCACCTCCTTTCTCCCAAGTCTTCCCAGCCCAAACTTTGCAACATTTTTGTAACGCTACTCTTTTGTCGGAAATCACCCACAACAAATCAAGCTGCTTTTCTTTGCATTTTTTCTTGTCACTAGCCAATACTATCACAGAAAGAACAATATTTGGAACAGCCACCATGAATGCCAAGTCTAGCCTTGGATTGGAAATTAGGCCGTTTCTGCCCAATTGTACTGAGAAAATTTAGAAATTATATAATTAACTCCTGCACACTCTCCTTGGTGGTGAACCGCAGGTACCTACTTAACTACATACCGTACCAACTTCCTGCTAACCTTAAATTTCTGGCAATACTGGAAATCGTACCCAATCCCCGAAGACGACAGCTCATACAGCTGACCATTACACTACAGAGGTGGACGCCAGCAATATTTTCACATAATAATTTAGCTACTGAAGAGCGCAAGGTAATACTTGATTGTAAATCATGATGACATTAATTATTAATTAACTCCGGTACTGAAAGAATAAATATAACCAGCTGCGAAACAAACTATCAAAGGTTAAAACCACCATCAAGTGCATCGTATATTAACAGCAAAGGAGAACGATAGGTATGTTCAGACATACCCATAATTTATGTCAACGACAGAACGCTTCCGATTTTCAGAAATTGATTGTGTAGATATGTTCACTTGCCTACTGCGTTACTAAGATCCCTCGAATCTGCTTTCATTGACGCCCGAGAATTGCACAGGTCTGTTAGATGTGAATTAATCCTCTCTCTTAAATCTTTCATAGATTTGATCAATGTCGGTAGGTCGTGAGCACTTTCTCCGATTATTTCAGTCACAGGAAAAGCATCACCTTGTTCAATTTTAACAAACGGAATTAAACCTTCTGAACTCATTGTATTTATTAATACCCGTAAATTTCAAGCAACAGTACGTCAAATATACTTAAGCCCCTCGACCCCACAAGACTTGGAGTCTTACGTTTGGCGCCCCCGTCGCGCTTCCGACGAGAAACAAAACAGGCGAATAACGCTGCTCGAAAATCTACTGCTTTGGCCAGAGCCACCAACAGAACATAGCTATTTTGTAACTAAATCTAGCGGGTTTTTTTAATTAAGAAGAAAGGTTGGCCCGAATTGTCATTAGATTATGTTCTGTTCGTGAAGTTGATTTGGGCTCGTTATGTCACCCAGACACAATACTGTATTATATTTGTACTAGTTCTACACGCGCACACAATTTCAATAAAGTAGTACACCAATGCAGTTTACAATGTTTTCTGAGTACGAAGTACTTGAAGATTGAGGGAAGTAGACCATGCAGCGGACTCACAAAATGGGTTCAAAGCACTTGAAGTAGTTCAGGAAAAGACGTATCACCTAGACAACTGAGAGTGAGGAAATACGTATACAAGACTAGGAGATATAGGAAAAGCACAGGGACACAAGGTATACTAATCTTCACGCTAGAGTGGCCGTCTCAGCGACTTCTACAAAACATACACACCGGGCCAACATATAAGGGTTAAGCAGGAGAGGGCAGTGGAACGACGGAGGGGTGGATATATGTGAGAGTGTAGGACTTTGGACAGATGGAAAGAAATATCTGAGCAACGTATATGGGGGATGTAGAGAGCGCAAAGTGTCAGTGAAATCTTCGAGCATACAAATATTTCTATGCTCGAAGAGTGAAATCGTAAACAAAAGCTGAAGAGGGGCGACAGTGTGTTGATATGAACATCAATGAAAATGTACACGCGATCGGTGGAGGGGGAGATGAGAATAAACGGTAGCTATGTGTCTTGGTTGACGAGGAGGCGTTAGGGAGGGCGGGAGGCAAATGAGAATATGATGAAATATGTAAGTAGTGTCAATGTATTGTGGGAAAGTGGGGTTAGAGTTGTAAATTAGATTGATCTAAGAACTGATTTAAGATACGTATGATTGTGGGAGAGGGCTTGTATACGAGACATACAATTGACGAGGGGAGTGGATAATTGTATTGTATTAAGCTGGAGTACAGGCATCGGCGAGGAGAGTTGTACAATGGGCATTGAAAAAAGAGATGATTGATATCAGCATCTACAGATCCACAATGACATAGGGGATGGGGTTGTAAGCGAAATTGAAATTTATATAGAGGTGTAAGGGAATGATTAAAGCGAAGACGTATGATATTGATGATATGACGAGTGTAGGTGGCGTGTTGACACCAGAAAGTAGTAAGGAGTATGGGTTGGAGACTATGATAGAATTTGCCCTTCTGACATGCAGATGTTGTCCATATGTTTTGCCATATTTGTCGTTGTTGTGATTTGAGGAGAGATATGATCAATGCTTTATTCTCGCAGCCCAGCACTCGCTACATTCAGCTGCGCGCGGAACGACTGTCGTTTGTTTACACGCTCGCGGCCTTCTCGGGAAGGATGTTGTGAAGCTATGCTCAGAGCTGCCAACCTCTGTACGGAGGAACTAATGAGAGGTGCTTCGATAGCTGGTGGCAAGACGATTAGTCTGGACGGTTAGGATTCTTGCCGTGGACAAGACGATTGGTCTGGACGGTTAGGATTCTTGCCGTGGACAAGACCATTGGTCTGGACGGTTAGGATTCTTGCCGTGGACAAAACGATTGGTCTGGACGGTTAGGATTCTTGCCGTGGACAAGGCCATTGGTCTGGACGGTTAGAAGCCGCGAAGCGGCCCTACGCCTCTACTTTCATGTGGAAACACGATTGGTCTGGACTGGTTCTTGCCGTGCGGACGGTTAGGATAAGACCTGGACAAGACCATTGGTCCGGACGGTTAAAGCCGCATTGTAATTTTACATGGTGTTTTTTTGTTTGTGCTTTTATTCAGCCGGGGTTGGTGACGCAATGTATTTATCAGCATTAATGGCAATGACGTCACATTCAGTTCACCAAGACCAATGAGAATGCAAGAAACTACTTGAGCCATGGACGATGGCGGCTACTGTTCTTTATTAGGTTATAAAAGTAAATATGTTTCTCGGGGCGGGCTGGTGGGTTCCTAGACATGGCAATGAACACATCTCTCCTCTAAAAGGAATTCCAAGTAAGATTTACATTATTTTCACTTCCCTATAATGTTATAAACGTTGGGCTGCGAGAAGTAAAGTTTTACCGAGATATGAAATCTGTGGCTGGAACAGAAAATGTAGCTGGGGTTGTAGATAAGAGGGAAGCCTCTTTCGCTAAGCGATCGGCTCGTTCATTGCCTGGTATGTTCTTATGTGCAGGTATCCAAATGAGGGTTATTTGGACACCTAATTGGTGTAAATTGAAGAGGATGTGTTTGACATTATAAACATACCAGTTCAGCGTAAACTTGTCAGATTTTAGTGTTTGGAGCACGGAGAGAGAGTCAGTGAATATTGTATGGATGAATGTTTGATGTACAGTAATGTTTGTCGTATGGCAAGGAGTTCAGCCGAAAAAATAGAAAAGTGGGATGATAAGTGAAAGAATTCAGCATACTGAGTCTGTTCGTAATAAAAAGCAGCGCCGACACCACAAGAATTTTTGGATCCATCAGTATAAAAATTGGGACAGGCATTAGTGGATGAAATGCGAACTTTTTTAGAATGTAGAGGAAAAAATGAAAGCCGGTAAGGGAGCATAGCAAAAGAAGATTCTTAGAATGAATAATAGGAGTATATTGAATCACGTCGTATGCCACAGAATAGTATGGTAGCACATGACTACGAATAATAGTAGATTTAAAAGGGGAGACAGACTCAAATGCCCAAATTAAGGCAGGGGCTCGGCAACGATGTGTGATAGGTGTTGAGAATGATTGAGCGAGTAATTGTATTTTGGGTAGACTGTTATTGGAGAGCACTAGAAGTCGTTTGAGGAGATACTTAGATGCTAGAAATCTGCGTCGAAGGAGAAGAGGAGGGTCACCAGTTTCACCCAATAAGGCATTAGTCGGTGTGGTAGACAACGCACCAAAACAAACTCGTAGTGCTTGATTTTGAATTGTGTTTAGGGATTGAAGGGCAGACGGTGATGCAAGATCAATTATATGTGCACAGTAGTCGAAACGAGCACGGATGGTGGAGCAGTAGACTAATTTTGCTGTAGCAGGATCAGCTCCCCACGAACGACGTGTAATGGCTTTTAGGAGGTTAATATACGTGGCAGTACAGTTGCGTAGGTGTTGTATATGTTGGGAAAATTGTAATTTACGGTCAAGGATAATGCCAAGATACACTGACAGACAGAGCAAATGCAACACCAAGAAGAAGTGGTCAGAACTTTATGCCAATTGCAGGGTAGACTGACGTCACTGAGGTATGCTCATGATGTGAAATGCGCCGTTGTGCTGTGCACGTAGCGAACGATAAATGGGACACGGCTTTGGCGAATGGCCCACTTCGTACCGTGATTTCTCAGCCGACAGTCATGGTAGAACGTGTTGTCGTGTGCCACAGGACACGTGTATAGCTAAGAATACCAGGCCGCCGTCAACGGAGGCATTTCCAGCAGACAGACGACTTTACGAGGGGTATGGTGATCGGGCTGAGAAGGGCAGGTTGGTCGCTTCGTCAAATCGCAGCCGATACCCATAGGGATGTGTCCACGGTGCAGCGCATGTGGGGAAGATGGTTGGCGCAGGGACATGTGGCACGTGCGAGGGGTCCAGACGCAGCCCGAGTGTCGTCAGCACGCGAGGATCGGCGCATCCGCCGCCAAGCGGTGGCAGCCCCGCACGCCACGTCAACCGCCATTCTTCAGCATGTGCAAGACACCCTGGCTGTTCCAATATCGACCAGAACAATTTCCCGTCGATTGGTTGAAGGAGGCCTGCACCCCCGACGTCCGCTCAGAAGACTACCATTGACTCTACAGCATAGACGTGCACGCCTGGCATGGTGCCGGGCTAGAGCGACTTGGATGAGGGAATGGCGGAACGTCGTGTTCTCCGATGAGTCACGCTCCTGTTATGTCAGTGATAGTCACCGCAGACGAGTGTGGCGTCGGCGTGGAGAAAGGTCAAATCCGGCAGTAACTGTGGAGCGCCCTACCGCTAGACAACGCGGCATCATGGTTTGGGGCGCTATTGCGTATGATTCCACGTCACTTCTAGTGCGTATTCAAGGCACGTTAATTGCCCACCGCTACGTGCAGCATGTGCTGCGGCCGGTGACACTCCCGTACCTTCAGGGGCTGCCCAATGCTCTGTTTCAGCAGGATAATGCCCGCCCACACACTGCTCGCATCTCCCAACAGGCTCTACGAGGTGTACAGATGCTTCCGTGGCCAGCGTACTCTCCGGATCTCTCACCAATCGAACACGCGTGGGATCTCATTGGACGCCGTTTGCAAACTCTGCCCCAGCCTCGTACGGACGACCAACTGTGGCAAATGGTTGACAGAGAATGGAGAACCATCCCTCAGGACACCATCCGCACTCTTATTGACTCTGTACCTCGACGTGTTTCTGCGTGCATCGCCGCTCGCGGTGGTCCTACATCCTACAGAGTCGATGCCGTGCGCATTGTGTAACCTGCATATCGGTTTGAAATAAACATCAATTATTCGTCCGTGCCGTCTCTGTTTTTTTCCCCAACTTTCATCCCTTTAGAACCACTCCTTCTTGGTGTTGCATTTTCTCTGTCAGTCAGTGTATTTATGGTGCGAACGTATGGGAATTTCATAAGTATCGAACAGTAAAGGCTCGGAGTTGTAAACCCGCTTGGTAGTAAAGATTACTGCAGAGCATTTATCGGGTGATCAAGAGAACCCATAAGTGTGTAACCAGGACTGAACTTGAATGAGCAGCCGTGTTATGCATTTGCGAGCAACATCTACGTCTTTATGGGAAAAGTAGAGAACTATGTCGTCGGCGTACATAAGAATTCGGGCAGATTGGAGGGCAAGTTGCTCGAGGCCGGATAAATATAAAGCAAACAGTATTCCACTGAAGATATCACCTTGAAGGACGCCGACATTAGCTTGACGAGGGGAGGGCGTAGTGAGAGGAGGTTTGAAGATTAGAGTGCGAGACGTTAACAGATGACGTAGAAGAGTTATGAAAGTGGTTGAGATGCCTTTCTGTGATAACACATCCCATAACATATTCAGGGGGACGGAATCAAAGGCACCTCGTATATCGAGGAAGACAGCAATAGTGTGTTCTTTTCGAGGTTTAGCTAATAAGATGTCTATTATAAGCATATTGATCGCATCCTGAGCATTTCGACCTTTACAGTAAGCATACTGATACTTGGGAAGGAGGGAATAATATTCTAAGTACCAGAGAAACCTTTGGAGCATGAGTTTAAGAAATAGTTTGCGTATACAAGATGGCAAAACTATTCCCCTAATATTGTGAGGGGAGGTCATTGGACGTCGAGGCTTTGGAACCGGGACTAGGAAAAAAGTGTTCCACTCGGGAGGAGGAGTCGTAGTATGTAACACAAAATTAAAGTACTGAACAAGCACTTGCAGGGCGTTGGTCGGCAACTGTTGTAACATAGCATAAGAGATATAATCAGGACCGGGAGTGGATGATTTGCAGGAGTTAAGAACGGACGTGAGCTCAGGGAGAGTGATGGGACGAGAAAGGACTGAACACTGACGAGTGGAAGCAGAGATAGCTGGAGTATAAGGTGGAAGGGCATGATCTGGAGTGAGGGACCTTAGAAAGTCATTCAGAATAGTCGGCGGGATTTGAGGGCGTGGGACGTGAGTGGAAGCCCGGGTGAGAGCACGGATAGCATTCCATAATTGAGATGCAGAAATATGGTTATGGAAAGAGGATATAAAAGTTTTCCAGGCCTGTCGTCGTTTTTGATTGAATACACGTCTGATATGAGCAATATGATGTTTGAGGTCAAAGTAGTGTGAAGGGGTTAGAGTTTTACGATAAATTTTAAAGAGTCTCTTGCGTTTAAGGATTAATTGGTGACATTCACTGTCCCACCACTTTAATTTAGAGACACCAGTTGTCATGGAGTTTGATGGTGGTGTAAAAGGATGGTATAGGTCCAGATACTGTGTGATTATTTTGAGCAGTGAGTGATAGGACAATTCTGTTACAGGGAAGGTCTCCAATTGGGTTACCATGTAGGAGTTAAAGCACGAAGCATTAAACTGTTTCATGGAACGTAGCGGAGCGATATAATGGTCGTTAAGTGTGTTTTTAGTAATATACCCGTGGCCATAAGTAATGAGGATAGGAAAGTGATCACTTGTATGAGTTTCACTAAGTACCCGCCACGTGGTCATAGAGGCAATAGAGTTGCGGCAAAGTGATAGATGGACTGCACTAGGTAACGAACCAGGAGGAGTGAGCCTGGTAGGGGAACCATCGTTCAGAAGCAAGAGATTATGTTGAGTTACAGCATGTAAGAACTGTGTGCCTTTGGAGGTGTTGAACGGGGCTCCCCACTGAGTATGATGAATATTGACATCTCCCAAAAACAACAGTTGGGTATCAGGTGGAAACTGATTAAAAAATTTGAACCATTGGGCAAAAGAGATGTAGTTATCAGGGGGATTATACAAGTTTATAACATATGTGTTCTGATATATAAGACCTAGGGAATAGGTATTTGGTATTATGTATTGTAGATGTAATGGAGTGTACGATAACGAAGTATGTATCATAAGTGCGACACCATCAAATCCTGGTCCGTCATGGCGTTCGATAGAATATCCTGGAAAATAAAAGTTAGTTGTATGAGAAAACCAAGTTTCTTGCAAAGCGACTATATGAGGAGATGTTTCGTGCATGAGAATTTTAAATTCGTATTGTTTATTTTGTAGGCTCCTAGCATTCCATTGAAGGATGCGTACTACCATTATTAAAGATAAGGTGTAAACTTTCGCGAAGTTGACTAATAACTGGTAAGATATTGGGGTGATCTTCAATTAGTTGAGTAAGCTGCATGAGAAGATTGAGAACACACTGTAGAACATGTTCTCGCTGTGGAAGTGTAGTAACTGTTTGGGGATGCTGTGCGGGTTGCAGAGGCATTGACGGGCTCGATGTTGAAGGAGTTGGCTGACTGGGTTGAATGGGGTATTGGTAACTCAGAGATTGAGAGGGGCGAGAGGATGTAGTGGATTGCACGAGCTGGAGATACCCAGCTCTATCATATCCGGGAGAAGGTTTAGGTGGCAAATCCTTAACAATCACTTGTGTGAATTTGCGTTTGCGAGGGGCGTCTGGTATTGGAGAAGGATGTTGAGAGGGTAGGGGAGGAAATTGTTGAATGTTATTATACTCAGAATAAGTAGGTGGAAATAGTCGAGCAGAAGCTTCTGAGAAGGAGATGTTATCAGTGCACATGAGTTTTTTGATTTCCACTTGCTTCTGAAGAACAGCACAATCTGATGAACCCATTTCGTGTTCCCGATTGCAATGTACACATAATTTGACATTAGCAAGGCAGTCTGAGGTAGGATGATTCAAACCACAGTTGCGACAGCGAAAGTTAGTGGACTGGCAATTGCGTATGGTGTGTCCATAACGCTGGCATTTGGAACAAATAATGGGGTAAAATATAAAGGGATTGACTTCTAACATTACATGATAGATTGAAACATATTTGGGCAACGTTTTGGAGCAAAAAACAATCTTTACGGAGCCGGTAGGTAGATATACTGCCTGACCATCTTGGAGGGATTTACGGCGTAGGCGATGAACAGAATGAACTTTGTCGTCACTCTGAAATAAAGTAAGAATATCGGATTCAGTTAGATCTTTCTCAACACCGCGTATAATGCCTACGCGGAAGATATTGGAGTGAGGAATAAAGGCATGCAACTTGTGTGTATCAAGGAACTTATTCTGCAAAAAGTCATTAGCATGATCAGGAGAGTGAAAGTTTACTTGAATCCTGTTACGGCCCTTATACTGGATGGATTTAACAGGAAAGTTCCTTTCATGGAGTAAACGCCCTATAGCCATAGGGTGTAGGTTGCCAATGTTATTACCTTGTTTGGATGAAACAAAAACAAGATATGGTCCTGGGTGGTTTAATGGGTATAAATTACATGCACTAGTATTAGGAGGTTGAGCAGGAAGGGGAGGGTTAGTATTGCATTGGGTCGAAGTTTGCAACGAAGGGGTAGGAGTAGAACTATCATTCACGTTTGTATCCATTTTCACTTCTTCTTCCCCTTCAACGTTACTATTTGACGCGGGATGAAAGTCCCGAGTACCTCCACTATCAGAACTCATGCCACCACTTCACAATCACACGCAAGCTAGCACTCGAACGCAGGAGTAAGTTCTAGAAACTTCAGACACCGAACACGAAACCTCGAACACAACGAATCGTACAGTACGATGTCGCGGACGAGACTTAGCTTTACAATAATCACTCACCGATTCTGTTCTCGCTGGGCGAACGGTTATATTACAGTCTAATATATACAGTCGCGAAACTCTAATAAGAGGAAGGGTCATCCACTTGACAGGTGGAGTGACACTAGCACCTCTAGCGGCGAGGTAGAGGGAACTTGCTAGCAGACAACAGGGAACGAATTACCATTACAGTCTAAAATGGTCATAACTTCTGAACCATTCATGCAATAATGTCCTGACAAGGTTATTGTAATCCTTATGAAATAGTGGAGGAGGCCAAACAATTTATTTCGATGAGGAGTTCGAGGATAATATCGAAATATTTATTTAATCCTAAGGAGCTATGTTTCTTACCGCGGACTATAACATAAAATCGCTTTTATAGGGCAACCGGTTCGAAATAGATATATACCATCGCGGACTATTTTGTAGAGGTTTTTATGCTCTACAATTCGTGTGCTTACACTTGGAGTCTATCGTTGACGGTTCAGGCAGCGTAAGCCAAGAAAGCAAGTGACCGACCATGGTAGAGCGCTGGCCTTCTTGGCCCAACTTGGCAGGTTCGATATCGGTCGGTCGGCCACTTCCTTTCTTGGCTTACGCTGCGTGAACAATCAACGATAGACCCCAAGTGTAAGCGTACGAATTGTAGAGTATAAAAACCTCTACAAAAAAGTCTGTGATTGTATATACATATTTCGAACCGGTAGCCCTCTAAAAGCGATTTTATGTTATAGTCCGCGGTGAAGAAAAATAACTCCTTAATATTAAATAAATATTTCATTATTATCCTCGAACTCCTCATCGAAATAAATTGTTTGACCTCCTCCACTATTTCATAAGGATTACAATAATCTTGTCAGGACATTATTTGCATGAAAGGTTCAGAAGTTATGACCATTTTAGACTGTGGTGGTAATTCGTTCCCAGTTGTCTGCTAGCATGTTGCCTCTACCTCGCCGCTTGGAGCGCTGTAGTCGCCTCGGATGAAAAATATCATCAGAGCTTCGCGACTGTATATATTAGACTGTGGTTATATTACGTCTATCACACCACTGCCTGCTCGATCAGCATCCGATGACTGTTTATACTGCCTCCTCATTCCATATTCAATCGTGTAACACGACTTACAAACAATCTGCCGCCAGGTGGAAGAACCAGACGTACGGTACCCAGTTATTGCGAGAAAACAACTAGATAAGCATACAAGCTAAATTTAAAATCGGAATGTAACAGAAAAATTAAAGAATTTTATGCATAAAGTGGTGCAGTTATAGCTTCAGGACTTTTCGGGAAATAGGTTTCGACGAACAAGAAAACCTGGTAACTTTGTATGGTGCTTCCCTACATTAATAAGTAGAGCAATCCGCAACAAATAAATTGCCGTATAGTTTTTTCAGACCATACTGGGAGCAGTTTCTGAAAGTTATTCACTTGATTTTGAAGATAAATGGCCTTTTCAACACCCTCACCTGCAGCTTTCTTTATAATGTTCACTGGTTTAAGTTGCGTATTACAATTTTCAAGTTGTTTACTTGATCGGTGTAATTTTTCTTCCGGATCTAATATCCTCTTTTTCGTTCTGAATAGCGCAACAGGAAGCCTTTTATTTGTTTTCGTTAGACTTTCCATGCTGCTGTCATCCAACATATCATCTTGACAAGCAACGTCACACGGTTCGTTGTTACTAGTATTTAGGCCTACCTCTATATCCGTAAACGGAGAGTCGACTGGAAAGAGAAAGATAGAGAACCTGACATTAGTGTAGCTATAAATGAAAAACCGAAACAACTAACAACTAAATAGGCCCTACTTGCGTAATGCATAAAAATAATAATAACAACAATAATAATAACAGTATATTGAAACGATTTTATACTACTAACAAACGTTTCGTAATGTAATCTATGACAGCATATTATTCTCTGTTGTACCTTCACATTAACCTTACAATTGTACCCAGAAATTATATTACTTAGTATGTAATACTTCAAACCTTATATAACGCTAGCCATTTTCTGCAATGATGTTTGAAGAGCTCTTGTTAGACGTCTCTGTGCTTGAATCCCTTCTCTTCCTCTTCGCTGAAATTAGCTGTTGTTTATAAGCTGGATAATCAGGGAAAAGGCTGGGTACAGATCCTGCTTTTAATTTTCGCGTTTTGCTGGTCACTTTGAAATCGTCATTTACGAAGTGTAGACTGCAAACCACGGAATAGTCAGAAGGAATCCATTTACTTCCCCTGCTGTTTCCTTCCCTGGACATAATACTCAACCTCTTTCGACGCAATTCTGTACTTGAAGGTATTTTCACGGCATTCTGGTTTCCCTTTCTTTGATTTGCAGAATGGCACGCAGGCATACACCATTTTCACTGAAAACAAGTACAGTACTACCCTATTTCCAGCTATTTCATTCCGACAGGTTTGGAGCCGGTTGGTGCTGCCACCTGCTGTGGGTATTTGTAAAAGAAGTGTTTCATTTTGTGCCATGTTAAAAAGTTGTAATGAGCAGGCAGTATAAGCCAACGACATTAAAATTATAGACTGCTAATCTGATGGCCATCTTTGAATCTACTCGAACCACTGGCAGCCATGACACTTGCAGGCAAAACATATGCCTATTTCCTCTGAATCTGCCATAGAAAGGATCTGCAGAAGTTGTTCTGTGACGGTATTTGAGAAGGTGTGCAAGGTGAAACTAACTAAATAAATAAATAAATAAATAAATAAATAAATAAATAAATAAATAAATAAATAAATAAATAAATAAATAAATAAATATGAATATATGATGAATGAATGAATGAATGAATGGATGAATGTAGGCTATGAATGCAGTAGAATGAAGTCAGGCGAGGTTTGACCAAGAGAGGTCCGGTAGAAATATTATAGTGGTAAAGCTGGTAGGATACCGTATGTGGAATGAATGCTACACTCAACCAGGGGTCAGGTGTTCCCAACTTTAGAATCTGGGGTTACCCCATTTAGGGCCCCGTACGACAGGCAGAGGATGCCGTAGAGACATTCTACACCGCAACAAACGGACGTATGTGCTGCATGTCGCACAGCAGTTCTTAGAAAGTAGCCATAAGTAGCAAAAAGCATAAAACATAATAAACCAGACAAAGAAGCAAAATTCAAAAATTATATTGAATGACACTGAAGGTATGTCATGAAAAGGCAGTGGGATCTTTCTCTACGCGTGTGAATTCCTCAATGAACTGCTGTACTTATAACATGTCTTTCTGTAGTGAATGACTTTATTGTTAGTGCATGACGGCGAAGTATCCATTCTTCTACATACGTAATTCTTGTTTTAGCCAAGCAAATTCTCACCATATTCATTGCGCTTATTTCATTATAACATCAATGCAACATTAAGCGTGTTTGGAAATGTGGTGTTTATTTTTAAATAAATCTTTAATTTGCAATAATATATAATAATCTCATCTATTCATTCTCCTGGACGTCGTGTAGATATTAAAGAACTAGAATTTCCATTGTGGGAGAAATCGTGGTTCCATGGTACCGAGAGGAGACTGATGGCAGTACGAGGAGAGCAGCCGGATTTCAATCAATCAATACTGATCTGCATTTAGGGCAGTCGCCCAGGTGGCAGATTCCCTATCTGTTGCTTTCCTAGCCTTTTCCGAAATGATTTCAAAGAAATTGTAAATTTATTGAACATCTCCCTTGGTAAATTATTCCAATCCCCAACTCCCCTTCCTATAAATTAATATTTGCCCCAGTTTGTCCCCTTGAATTCCAACTTTATCTTCATATTGTGATCTTTCCTACTTTTATAGACGCCATTCAAACCTATTCGTCTACTAATGTCATTCCACGCCATCTCTCCGCTGACAGCTCGGAACATACCACTTAATCGAGCAGCTCTTCTTCTTTCTCTCAATTTTTCCCAACCCAAACATTGCAACATTTTTGTAACGTTACTCTTTTGTCGGAAATCACCCAGAACAAATCGAGCTGCTTTTCTTTGGATTTTTTCCAGTTCTTGAATCAGGTAATCCTGGTGAGGGTCCCATACACTGGAACCATACTCTAGTTGGGGTCTTACCAGAGACTTATATGCACTCTCCTTTACATCCTTACTACAACCCCTAAACACCCTCATAACCATGTGCAGAGATCGGTACCCTTTATTTACAATCCCATTTATGTGATTACCCCAGTGAAGATCTTTCCTTATATTAACACCTAGATACTTACAATGATCCCCAAAAGGAACTTTCACCCCATCAACGCAGTAATTAAAACTGAGAGGAGTTTTCCTATTTGTGAAACTCACAACCCGACTTTTAGCCCCGCTTATCAACATACCATTGCCTGCTGTCCATCTCACAACATTTTCGAGGTCACGTTGCAGTTGCTCACAATCTTGTAACTTATTTATCACTCTATAGAGAATAACATCATCCGCAAAAAGCCTTACCTCCGATTCCACTCCTTTACTCGTATCATTTATATATATAAGAAAACATAAAGGTCCGATAACACTGCCCTGAGGAACACCCCTCTCAACTATTAAAGGGTCAGACGAAGCTTCACCTACTCTAACTCTCTGAGATCTATTTTCTAGAAATATAGCAACCCATTCAGTCACTCTTTTGTCTAGTCCAATTGCAATCATTTTTGCCAGTAGTCTCCCATGATCCACCCTATCAAATGCTTTAGACATGTCAATCGCGATACAGTCCATCTGACCTCCAGAATCGAATACATCACCAGCCTGGATGAGGAAAGAACCATTTCCTGCGTATCTGCTGTATGGTGGTGATATAATTTAGAACATTGTTAATAAATTCAGAATTTAAGAAAATAATTTTAAGAATCATTTCAAGAAACGCCTCTTCCTCTGTAAGCACTTCAACCAGAACGGTACACGCCCTGCGTCTAATTCATGCTCGTCAAAGTGCCATAATTACTGATACAATGTGTCATATTCCTTTTAGAAATTGACCTACATAGTAATACCGGTACAGCATATTTCCTAGTTCTGGGCAGTCATATCACTCCTTGCTATATTCCACTATTGACCTGGTTCGGTTTGGGCACGTGGTTATGTGGTATGTTCCGCATATATTGTTACATAGTTCTAACACGCATTTTCATCTGGATAATGAAAAACTTTTCGGGACCAAATCTTGTGGTGGAAACCATGAACTGCAAGCCTGGTGACGACTTGCCTCATTTCACACAGATGTTGCGTCCATCTTCTGTCTAGCATTGCATTTGTTGTGCAGAATTCCATCGCTATATCCCGCTTTCTATTCTGTAGAACTTGGAGCAGATTGCTGTAACATTCCGTAGTCGGTAGTAGTAGAGTTATCCGTAGATCCTCTATTACGAACGTTTCGCTTGCAAGTTCGTACATCAGTCTGGATCTGGTTGTCTTTGATACACCAAGGGCTCTTTTAAGAAATCTGGATTTTGTCTTTTCTATCTCTTCCAATTGCCTGTAGTTAAGGAATTCCCATATTAGCTCGAGTCCATATGTTAGAACGGGCAGCACCTCCGTTTGAAAAACTGCCATTACTGTTTCCAGTGAAATTAGATTTAGATGTCCAATGTCGTTTATAGCTTTGATTGTGGCGGCTGTTTTTGATCTTAAGTGTAGCCTAAAGCATCTTCCTGTAACCTGTAGGGTAATGCCTAGGTATTTGAAATTGTTGACTATTTTCAGTTCCTTGTCGTTGCAGGGCAGTTGGTCGGAAACTGCTGGCCTTCCACCGTCTCGAAAAATTATCATTTCCGTCTTGTCCTCATTGACTGAAACTTCGTTTTTCTGGGCCCAGTCACTTAATATGTCTACTGCCTTTTACAAGTCATTTATTTGCTATGAAGATATTGCCATATCATCCGCATATATTCATAATTTTGCCTCTGTTGTTTCTCGAATTCTGTTACCAACAGCGTATGTGAGCACATTAAATAGTGTGGGGCGCAGGGAATCACCTTGAAGTATGCCATTTGTTTGCATTATCTCAGTTTGAATTCCCTACTCCGTCAGAGACTTGTATGTAATTTTCTGCTAATATATTCGATATGAGGGTCATTGTGCTTGTTCTGCCTGTTAGCGTTTCTAATTTGTTCATAAGTATAGTTCTGTTGACTAAATAAAAGGCCTTCGAGTAATCAACAAAGACTACATAAAGTTTGCCGTTAGGTTTCTCCAGCGTCATTGTTATATGTTGTAGTAGATTCTCTATTGCCATGAGTGTTGACCTTTCCTTACGGAAGCCACATTGCTCTTCTGGCAGGAGTGGGTCTGTAATTACATTTATCCTGGATTTCAGTATCCCTGTTAATAGTTTCAGGCAACCGACTCCAATGCAATTCCTCGGTACAAGTTTGGACCATCAGTACTCACCTTTCCCTTATACAGTAGCTTAACTGTTGATTTCTTCCATTCACTTGATATTCGCCCGAGTTCTAAACATTTGTTTAATAGCGCCATCCATACTGGTAACAGTTCATCTGTAGTTTGCTTAAAATGTTCAGTCCTGATTCCATCCGGTCCGGGAGATCTATTATTCCTCATTTTCTGCATAACCTTTAAAATCTCCATTTCTGTAATGGATTACGTCATATCCTAGTCTTCTGGGGGTCTGATTTTGGGTCTTGATTCTTTTGCATAAGTTACTTTCTTGGTATGGTCTTCCCAGATTTCCACTGATATGCTGGGTTGGATTCTTTGAATTTTTGGTCGTAGGGCCCTATACTGGTCTGACTCTGCTTCCGTAATGACCTTTCTTTGTGCCTCTTGTATGTATTCCCTTTTCTCTTTTTGAGCATGTCTTTATAGCTTTTCCTCTGTTGCTGGTATTCTTCCAATGTTTTGTTGTCTTTTTTGTCTCGTGTTGTGAAGTTTTTTCAGGGTTTCCTTCCTCTAAGTATAGCATGATTCGTCAAACCGTGGTTTTACTTTTCTCCCTTGTACATATGGGGCTGCTGCACTATTGATGCAGTATAGGATCCATGTTGCAGCGTCATCAATACCTCCTTCCTTGATCTGTTCTACTACCTTTGGTATATCCTCCGTAATTTCTCTCACTTTATCTATGTTTATTTTCTTGATTGTATTGTTAGTTGCTGTTGCCGGAATATCGTCCTTAACTTTACCATCTACCTCTAAGCTGACTGGGATATGTTTGCGGATAGCAGCTCCTTCTGACAGTATTGTATTGGCACTCCTTTTTCCAGGAATTCCTCTGGTGCATTAGAGGTCTACTGTACTAGCCCCATTGTGACTTATGTATGTCCAGTCTTGGCTCGATTACGGACATGAAAACCTTCCATTCTTAGGTAACTGACTACTTCATTACTCTTTGAAATTTCTATATCCATTCTACAATTTAGATCACCTGCTAGAACAGCCTTTCTAGTTCCTTGAAAAGTATTCAAAGCTGCTCCAAGGTAATATATAATGTCAGTAGCTGTTTGTTCAGGCTTAAAATAAGCCGCCACTATCACACATGGTTTTGTTTCTACAACTAATATATCCTCCTCCCTCCATAGTAGCTTTATTGGGGCCAGGTGTGGTTTGACTATATAGGGAACGCCACCAAACGGTCTTCCTCTATTTGTGTATTGTCTTGTATATGCATGAAAATAGTAGAAATTCGAAACGTCAAATCTCGATTCCTCTCTAACCATTGTTTCTGTGAGATGCAAATATCATAGTTGATTAGGATTTCTTGTGATAGAAGGTTCAGTAGACTTCGTAGTACTTCCACATTGCATGTTAGTATCTTTGTTGTCCCGCTAAATTTTCTCGCGCGTGTATCAGTGGTATATGTTATGACGGGCATGTGGCCTAAAAGATGTCTAAATAACATGGGCGCACAACTGTTAATATTTATTCAAGTGAACGAAATTTAAAATAGTTCTGTTTATTTATTCTTGATTAGTTGTATTTTTGTTCTACGTGTTTTCAAATACAGTAATTGACTCGGCGGTGGTTCATGGATTTGTTGTGCAGGTGAAGCGTCTCCCCCGATTGCTGATCCAGCACATAATTCTAACGTTGATGATGAAGATAACGTTACGTCTGTGATAACATCAGGAACTCAGGAGGGTGATAAATCTCCAGTCAGTATGTCTCGACGGAGGACACGCACCTGTAAAGTTTACTTGTCCTTAAATTAGTCCATACCACATGGTGATCCAGCACTGACTTCTGGTGTTGAATTGGAGGGCAGTACAACCTCCCCACTAAGATCAGCGAGGATTCAGGAAGATGATGCGTCTCCCAGCAGGCGACTAGATCGGTTAAACAATCCTCTAAAGGAGAAGTGCCTTTAGATGAGCCCACGCTCCCTGACGATCCAGTCTCTAATTCTCGCGCTGAAGGTGAAGACAAGACTAACTCTTCTGTTCAAACACCACCATCAACAGCTAGAATTCAGGATGACAATGGATCACCTATCAGGATGATTCGACGAATCAAACGATCGTGTAAAGTGTGCACCTGGACTGAGGCACATATACCTACACATTGTTCAAGGTTTTTCCATGCTCCTCAGGAGTAAAGACGCCTCATGCAACCGCTTCACATTAGAACGTTTTCCTGTTTTATCTGCCGTTGGGACAGATTTCGTCTTCCGCTATCTAAACCGTTGACCAAGTTCTCCCTTACGTGGCGGCGAGAATCTCAATATTAACCGATAATAGCAATGAACACGATAGAAAAGCTTCTGAAGCTTTGTCTACAGCAGAAGAGGTCATGACGGAGTCGCTGCAGCAACAGCTTGAAGCCACAGTCCAAGTTTTGCAGGACGTATTTCCAACGAATGAGCCTCTTAAGAGGCAAGGAAACAAAGTGAGTCCTGCCGCAGTGTCAGGCTCAGTCTTTGTAAAGTTTTTGGATCACTCTCCGAACTCCCTAGATTTGAGTAAACTGTTGCTGTACTCCAATACGGCAAGTCCTATTATGTGCCTCGACCGCTGTAGCGAATCAGACATTTTAGCACGCCATAGAGTCCATTCCCCATATGAAGCATTAGGTTTTTCCCAGGAGGAGGAAGATCTTCTAGCTGCTAATAAACCAATGCCATTACGCCGAAAACTCGCGTGTGTTGAAGAACTGCCATCCAGTGAAGCAGTGAGATTAACTGTGAAAAATCAGACGAAGAATCCGAAAATTAGTGAACATTTAGTGAAAAGGAATGGTTGCAGGAGAAACATTTCTCCCAGTTCTACAGTCTTTAGATGAAGGTAGTTGTACAGAAGGTGTTTCAAATGGAGCATCCTCGAGTAGTGTTGAGGATGTTGTGATGGGTGAAAGTGCCAGTTTATGTACGGAAAGTGAACCTTCTTCTAGTCAACTTGGTACTCCAGCTCTTCTTAGCGCTAGGCCGAAGAGGTTTGTTGGTAGGGGAGAGAAAGTTCCATTCCCTGGATCAGACAACGACGAGGCGCCTTGTAGAAAGTTATTGATACTTGATAGCTGTGATTTAGGGTATGAGGAGGCTTTGGAATCTCAGTCTGTGGTGAAATGCGGTAATATTATATTCTCTCCCATACATCGGATACGAAGTTGCATGAACAGGACAATTGCTGAAGATGTGCAGATGCAAATACTGGTGACAAAGAATTTAGTTGTAGTTCAAGAAATTGTAATTGTAGGTTGCAAATTTCATTTTCGTATCGGAGTGCAAAACCTTCAGATACAAAATTAAGCCTTTTTGCATTTAGAATGCCAACCAGAAGATTCTAGGGCTTCTGTTAGTGAGAATGCTTGTGGTAGGACACGATCATGCTATACAAAGAGTATAGATCAGTTTGGTTCTGATATTAATTCGTTCTCTTTGGAACACGAAGATGACATACATGTGGATGATCCACGAGACTTATCATTAAAAGATAGTTTGGTGCCTGGTGTTATGAAAGATGTTCCAGATTATAGCAGTAGTACTTCCAGAAGAACTGGTAATGCTCAAGAGGACGTTCCAAGAGATGTTTTAAGAGACATTTCATCAAAATGTAGCTCGGTTTGTGGTGATATGGAATATAGTCATAGTACTGTAAATGATTACAGTCATCAGGATGACGTAAAAGACTCGTCACTGACATGCAGTCTGGTTCCAGGTGAATTAGGTGTCTCAGATGATTGTAGAAGCGTGAATACTTCCGGAAGGAACGATTTGAGTCACGAGGACTGCTCACAGTATGATCGAGAAAATAAAGCCTGTTTCAGAAGTAATCACAGAAGATTACTGTCAATGTTTCTTTGGCACCACTAGTGCAGCACGAGGGAGGCTCTCTACTTCTTGGTGGTGGGGCTACTACGAAAAGCAGTCGGAAAATATCGAAGTCTTCCAAGTTTCATCAAGATAATTCAGAAAATTCTGATAGTGATCACAGCAGTCCAAGAATGGTATCAAGAAATATGGTAGATCAGTGTGGTACTAATGGTCACCAAGAGGACCAAGATTCATATGTTCTTCAGGGTTTTAATGGTGGAAATACTGGGAAAGTCTGTGAAAGATCGATATCTGTCTCACCTCAGAACTGTGGTCATTGTTCCAGAACGTTGTTTCCAAGCACAGCATTTTCAGACTGGAAGTCACGTCGGTCTGCGAGTAGTGATGCAAAACTAGATCTTGGAGAACAGACTGATGAAATTTTTTCTAAATATAATGATAGTTGCAAAGAAAAGCAGAATACCATTACAGATACATCATCATCAGAGCTTTCAAGTTTGATTGGATCAGAATCTTTGTCATCTCAAGGTTCAAAGGTCCATTCTTCTCCTTCAAAGCATAAAAATAATTATTTTGAGGGCCGTGTTCATAGTAAATATCTTTCAGAAAGAGGCTTGAGTTGCTCTGTATCTCCTAAAAGTGTCAGTTCATATAATTGTTTTAATGATGAGAGGAAAGAACATGAAGATGTTTCTGAGGATCACATTGGGACAGAAGGAATCTCTTGGAAGACAGATGGTAGTGGATCGAAGTTGAGTTTAAATCGATATAGGAGGAGTGAAAGTCATTCCGCGTTAAGGTATGAAGGGAATTTAGATGGAATTTCTGTGGAAGATTTTTACATTTCCGATGTAAATTCTCACAGTTCTATATTATTGGATCATTCTGTGCACAACAAACTACCGTCACAGGTATCTAATTATAAGGAGAAGAAGATTGTGATGAATTCAGAGGATCATCAAAATGAAAAGTTTTCTCAGAAGATAAATGATAATGTGACGAAGCCATTGAAATACGATGTTGGTTCAAAGAGCAATGTTTCTTAGGCAGAGCAGGAGAATTTTCATAAGAAAAAAGTTCAGCAAAAAGGGACCAGAGGAAGTCTCAGTTAAATTCAAAGCCAAATTCAGAATCTCATATTAGGAGCCATGAACTTTCCAATGGTTTTGATCTTGCTTTAGATGAAAGATCAAAGTATTCTCGTGGTAGAAAGATTAATTCTCATGAGAGGAAGAATAAGAAGCAATCGTTGAGAGATAACTATAAAACAGATTCAGAATCAGGTGAGAAAGAGAAATCTACTTCATCCTATCCCCATTCAAGGAGTTCCTCAGAAAGAAAGAGTGACGATGTGAGAAAGAATAAGCGTGTACGAGAGGATGTAAAAGGCATACGTAATAGCAAAAAGAGGAAATTATCAAGTGTAAGATCAACGGAACACTCCTTAAATTCAAAGGATGGTGAGCAATATGTTTCTTTCGAGGGTAAATCATCAGTCCCAAATGAGTTTGACAAGGGTGTTTGCGAAAGCCACAAAGTTAGTGATTATGTAAAGCGTTCAGTGATGTTTGATAGTTCCTACTTGGGGAGTACAAAGTTATGATATGATAAGAAATTTGGGCAGTGAGAAGAGATGTAGTAATGTTACAGAAGACATAGGTTCTGCAGAAGTAGGAGGACAAGATGAAAGATATAAATGCAAAGAACTGGAAAAAATGATATGGCAATTAATACTGAAAAACAGTCTTTATCTCGCAATGTAGAGGATACACTGCTGGATAAATCTGATGAACAGCCAACTTTTATAGGTGAACAGGTGGCAGACGATGGCAAACAAGAAGGAGCTGAAATTCCTGTTGTCAACACTACTACTGCTGGGGAATCTCAACTTCATAATACTTCCTCTAGTGGCCAAAGCATTGTCACAAGAAGTGAAATAGGTGTGGAAAATTATCTTAAACTATTGCATGATATTTATGGTACGGAAAAGCTCCTTCCTGCGCTATCAAGTTTAGACAACTCCTCTTCTATTCAAGGTACGGCTGAAGTTAAAGAAGTAAATCCCTGCCCTGAGGAGAAAGAACAGTTTAATGAGTGTGCTGTGAAACATTCTCCAAAGGAACTGGGATCAACACACGTGAGGAATTTAAATAATACTTTTGAAAAAAACAGATATCGGGCCTAGTTCTGTCTTAGTCCCTGGAACCAAAGACTCTGATCAGGAAGGTGAAAGTAGTGAAGTAGTAAAAACGAATAATAAGCTACAGCCAACTAATGGGAAAGTCAAAGACACTGCAACACTATTTAACACACAAAAGTATTCGCTGGAAAATTAAATCATTAATTCCATTAGCAAAATAACCACAACTAACCACACGCTTGCGCGGTTTAAACCAAACTGAATGTAAACATGACCCAACAAGCCATTTCCACGTAGCCCAATGTGGCAGCCATTTTGTCACCTATAGATATATGCATTCAGGTCTGATAATATTGCAGTTGATTTTGGTGCATTTGTTACAGGGAGTAGCCTTGGAGCGCTGAAAGTGAAGTCCAATGACAGTACTCTACACAGCGGGCGGGTTCGTATATAGGCGCGGGAAAGCATGTTCTTTTATGACAGTCAAACCAATCACACCCCACTGAAGTGGATACGGTGGACACAAAATGTAATTGTGGGAATTTTCATACCTAAACACTATAAGACACACTTACAAAGGTAAAAAAGATACTAATATTAAGTTGGAGTTGTAGCTATTATAATGTGTTGTGCGTATGTTTGCATGAATAGGAAAACCAAAAATATTCTTGGAATAACATTTCACAGCTAAGATTATAAGCATGGCTTGTACTATATAGTGCAGTATTATTATATTAAATCCATTGTTATGGTAATAGTGTTTGGGTATCCCAGAAGCACCGTCCGTACTTATCACCTCTGAAATATGCATGCCGTTGTGGGCGGGGACCGTAGAAAAACCACGGTATCCCCTGCCTATCGTAAAAGGCAACTAAAAGGGGAAAACGGGCTCTTAACTTGGGGAGTGTGCGTTGGCGACCACGGGGCCCTTAGCTGAGTCCTGCATTGCTTCCACTTCTGTCAGGCTCCTCCCTTTCATCTATCCTATCCAACCTTCCTTAATCAATTGTTCTTTTCCGATCCCGACGGTATTACGTGTGGAGGTTTAGGGAGTCTCAATTTCACGCTCTTCGTGACCCTTGACTTTCTTTGGTAAGTACTTTCATTTTTCGAAATGTTGGGCCTCTTCCACTTTTTCCCTCTGATTAGAGTTAATAGAGGATGGTATATTTGAATGTTGTACTTCCCACTGTAACAATAATCAGCGCCACCACCGCTCTACAATATGTAGGAGGGTACCGTAAGCAATGTTACTAAGCCCAGTTCGGCGATATATGCACATTCCCGTCAAGCATTAAGATTGCGGTATGCAGTTATTAATAGCCTATTCCTTGTCTTTACCGATATCTTGTGAAAATTTACATCTCCTATCTTCAAGAAACCGTACTCAGTTTATAATACCGATTTTCAAGTAGCGGGAGGGTGGATTTAAATCTGCGAGTCGTAAGAAACGCTTCTGTAGACCTTAGTAATATATCATTAATAGCTCTGTTGGCCAGAGAATTTTCTTACAGTTAATGGCTATTTTGAAACGATGTTACAGAATTATGCGATTCGAAGTTTTGCTACTCCCGAGAGACTTAAGAACTGCTACGTTTTGTTAACCATGGAAGGCGTGGCAGTTGGCTTCAAGCGATAGCCACAGAGAGTCGTGTAGCGGGCCGCTCCCTGTATTCTTTACTCCCTGATTTGCTACTATAGTCGAATAGCAAAAAAAGAACTATAGGATCGGATTCGTATTTATAGATCTATGCAAACCATAGAAAGGCATCTTGTAACGGTTCAAATCCCGTTACAAACATTCCTCTGTATTATTATTATTATTATTATTATTATTATTATTATTATTATTATTATTATTATTATTATTATTATTATTATTATTATTATTAATTGTATTTTATTACTTTTATTGTAACTATTATTTTTATCTGTATTATTATTGTTGTTGTTATTGTAATTATTATTGTTTTTTTATTCAATTCTATCATCTGATTTCGATATTGATTAATTATTGTTTGTTTCTTTCTATTAGATTTATTATGTGTGTAAGAAATTTGCTGCCTAATATAAATATGTATTTATTTTGTGAAGCAACTTTAAGACATCGCATTACGTTGTGCAATGATGTCCAATTTTCTGTCGAGTCATGCTTTATATCCCGCGTGTCATCGCCTGCATTTAGAACCATGAGGTAATTTAGGGTGCTCCTAGTCTATCTGAGGCTATTCCAACACTATCTGTAACATATAGGAGCTTGGTTGGAGCGATGTCAATGACTGTTTTAACCATGACGTGGGTGTAATACGATAAGACAATTAGGGTCTATATAAGGACAAGTCTCCTATAGCAACCAGGCAGATGGATGGTGAACAGTGAGATAGTCAGTCATATGGAGAGCTGGGCCATATTTGGTCAGTCAGTCAATTGGAGGTTGAGCAGTGACATGGATACGTAGTCGTCAGTGAACAAATGGATGAAATATTCGGAGTGTGTTTCGTGTATGTGTTCGGTCGAGTCATTGTGACATTTCGGTGATAGCCGAATTTTGAGTCGTCGTAATGCAGACTAACAGTTATCAGTAAATTACTTGTAAAGTTGATTGTGAAGTATGGATATATTTTCAAGCCATGCTATACCCTATCTCGTTAATGAAATTCAAGGATACTGCACCAAATTAGGTTTGAAATACCGACACCTGATGCCAATTCAAAGGAATACGTCATAATAACACTCAAATTCAATCAGTCAATCAATCAATACTGATCTGCATTTATTGCAGTCGCCCAGGTGGCAGATTCCCTATCTGTTGCTTTCCTAGCCTTTTCCTAAATGATTGCCAAGAAATTGGAAATTTATTGAACGTCTCCCTTGGTAAGTTATTCCAATCCCTAACTCCCCTTCCTATAAATGAATATTTGCCCCAGTTTGTCCTCTTGAATTCCAACTTTATCTTCATAATGTGATCTTTTCTACTTTTAAATTGCCACTCAAACATATTCGTATAATGATGTCATTCCACGCCATCTCTCCACAGGCTGCTCGGAACATACCACTTAGTCGAGCAGCTCGTCTTCTTTCTCCCAGTTCTTCCAAGCCCATACTTTGCAACATTTTGTAACGCTACACTTTTGTCGGAAATCACCCAGAACAAATCGAGTTGCTTTTCTTTGGATTCTTTCTAGTTCTTGAATCAAGTAATCCTCGTGAGGATCCCATACATTGGAACCATAATCTAGTTGGCGTCCTCCAAGAGACTTAAATGCCCTCTCCTTTACATCCTTACTACAACCCCTAAACACCCTCATAACCATGTGAAGAGATCTGTACCCTTCATTTACAATCATATTTATGCGATTACCCCAATGAAGATCTTTCCTTATATTAACACCTAGATACTATCAAGAATCCCCAAAAGGAACTTTCACACCATCACCGCAGTAATTAAAATTGAGCGGTCTTTTACAATTTGTGAAATTCACAACCTTACCTTTAACCCCGCTCATCATCATACGATTGCCTGCTGTCCATCTCACAGCATTATCGATGTCATGTTACAGTTGCTCACAATCTTGTAACTTATTTATTACTCTATGCAGAACAACATCATCCGCAAAGAGCCTTACCTCCGATTCCACTTTTTTACTCATATCCTTTTTATATGCATAAGAAAACCAAAAGGACCAATAATACTGCCTTGAGGAATTCCCCCCTTAATTATTATAGGATCAGATAAAGCTTCGCCTACTCTAATTTTCTAGAAATATAACAACGTCACTCTTTTGTCTAGTCAAACTGCGCTCATTTTTGCCAATAGTCTCCCAGGATCCACCCTACCAAATGCTTTAGACAGATAAGTCGCTATACAGTCCGTTTGACTTCTTGAAGCCTAGCTATATGCTATATCTTGATGTAATCCTAGAAGTAGAGCTTCAGTAAGATAACCATTCCTAAAACCGAACTGCCTCCTATCGAACCAGTTATTAATTTCTTAAACATGTCTAATATAATCAGAAAGAGCGCCTTCCCAAAGCTTACATGTAACGCATGTCAAACTGACTGGCCTATACCTTTCAGCTTTATGTCTGTCTCCCATTCCTTTATACACAGTGGATATTATAGCAACTCTCAGTTCATTTGGTATAGCTCCTTCAACCAAACAATAATAAAATAAGTACCTCAGATATGGTACTATATCTCAACCCATTCTCTTTATCACATCCCCAGAAATCTTATCAATTCCACCCGCTTTTCTACTTTTCAACTTTTGAATCTTATTGTAAATATCATTGTTATCATATGTAAACTTTAATACTTCCTTAGCATTAGTCACCTCCTCTATCTGGACATTTAACTTGTAACCAACAATCTTTACATACTGCTGACTGAATACTTCTGCCCTTTGATTATCCTCACATACACAGTCCCCTTGTTCACTAATTCTTCCAGGAATGTCCTTCATGGAACCTGTTTCTGCCTTAAAGTACCTATATGTATCCTTCCATTTTTCACTAAAATTTGTATGTCTGCCAATTATGCTTGCCAACATGTTATCCTTAGCTGCCTTCTTTGCTAGATTCAATTTCCTATTAAGTTCTTTCAAATTCTCCTAACTTCCACATTCATTTCTAATTCTATTTCATTCCAATCTGCACCTCCTTCTTAGTCTCTCTATTTCTCTAATAAGGTGGGTCTTGACCAATCCTTACCACTTTTAAGGTACAAACCTTTTTTCACATTCCTCAACAATGGATTTAAACCCAACCCTGAGTCTGTTTACATTTTTAATTACCGTTTTCCACCGATCATATTTAATTTTTTTAAACTGCCTCATGCCTGCTTTATCAGCCATATGGTACTGCCTGATAGTCCAAACTCTAAGACCTTCCTTTCAATCACATTCATTTTTAACTACGCCGAAAGCAGCTTCATGATCACTGATACCATATTTTACTTGTGTTTCTCTATAGAGCTCATCTGGTTTTATGAACATCACGTCCAGGATATTTTTCCCATAGTTGGTTCCATCACTTTCTGAATCAGCTCTCCCTCCCATATAAGCTTATTTGCCATTTGTTGGTCATGTTTCTCGTCGTTCGCATTTCCTTCCCAATTGACATTTTGTAAATTCAGATATCCCGCTACAACGACATAACTTTCCATATCATTTCCCACATAGCTGATTATCTTAACACATAATTCTGAATCAGCGTCAGTTCTTCCCTTTCCCGGTCTGTACACTCCAAAGACATCAAGTTGCCTATTATATTTAGAGATGCGCTTTACACCTAGAATTTCATGTTTGTCATCTTTATCTTTTTCGTAGCTTACAAATTCTTCTTTCACCAGAATGGATACTCCCCCTCCTACCATTCCTATCCTATCTCTACGACACACACTCCAGTTCCATGAGGAAATTTCTGCATCCATTATATCATTTCTCAGCTATGATTCAACTCCTATTACAATATCTGGTAAGTATATATCTATTAAATTATTTCATTTTATTCCTTTCTTTACAATACTTCTACAGTTCAGCACTATCATTTTTATGTCATCCCCACTTGACTTATAGTTCCCTTTCCCCTTATCATCGCTCCCTACGCCACCCCGCTTCCTTGAATGTACCTCCCTATAACCCTTCCAAACTAATTTCCTAACTTACATGTACTACTGCGGTTTAAGTGAAGGCCATCTGAACGCAGATCCCTATCTCCTACCCACCCATTAAGATCTAGAAATCTCACTCCCAGTTTCCCACATACCCACTCCAAAGTCTCATTTAAATACCCAATCATCTTCCATTCAGTATCCCTCCTACACAGTATTTCATTGATAACAATCTCCGCTTCCTTAAACTCACCCGTGCTCATTCACCAGATCCCACACATCCCCAACTAGAATGGTACTTATACAAGCTTGCCTTACATTGTAGGTACCAACGTGAAACACTACCACCTTCTCCTTCCCCTCCACCCTTTCATCTACTTTCCTCAACATCTGCCACAACCTAATTCCTGGATATCACTCTACCCTGCGTCCCTTTCCTCCATACACTTTCCCCACATGTCTAACGACTGAATCCCCCATGACCAGAGCCTCAACCCCACCACCTCATTTGATCCCCTCCCCTTCTCGACAACCCTATATTTCCTGATTGCTGCAGAAGCTACTTCCTCCTCCCTTTATCCTTCCCATGACCCTGATCCACCTGTCTTTTCCTATCCTCTTCTCTACTTTTTCCATTCCTACCTTTTCCCTTTCTCCTACTTCCACACATCTCAGCAACTGTTCCCTGTTCCTCATCTTCCCTCTGTTGTTCTATTTGTAGTTACTCGCACCGATTTCTCACAGACACCTGTCCTGAATTCTGATAACGAATAAAGCCGTTAGCGTGCAATCTCCTTCCCCTTAGAACATTAGACCACCTGTCTTCTACAATTCTCCCCTTTCTTCCCATTCATATTTTACACCCACTGTAACCTGTAAATTGTTTGACGGAGGCTTGCCTTTCTTCCTTCCTTCTGCGAGAATCCTAATTATCTCCCTTAAACTCTCCAACTCCTCCCTCATACCACTCATAGCTTAGACACACCGAAAGTTCCTACAATTGCACGGAAAAATAAAAATAAAATAACTAGTTATGTGCAAAAAATGAACGGAAGGGAATATTGTCTAGGATAGTACTCAAAGATCACACGACAATAAGGTAATTAATATACTACTGCACTGCAATACTACTTAGTCGTACTGTATTTTTATCCTACAACACCATAACAGTATACAAACTGCCGTTAATTACTGAATAACGAAAGGTATACACAAGAATTACACAATTCTAAACTGCAGTTAAGCCTATCCTAATTACAAAAGAATTCTACTAAGAGTATTTCTACGGATAACTCTATTATACTACACAAATATTTTACAATAATAAAATAAGCACGCTAATGTCTAATAAGATATTACTCGTGTACTACTGTACAGTACACTACAAGAATTTTAAGCTACGTTCAGACGTATGCTAATTACAATACCGGTACCGTATGTCACTACTAATCACAAACAGAAATGAAAATTGCAGGTTTGAAAATTTCAAGAACTACTGTAGTCAGTGATTACCAACAAAGCTGTCCGACTCGTTGGCTGAACGGTCAGCGTACTGGCCGTCGGTTCAGGGGGTCCCGGGGCCGATTCCCGACCGGGTCGGGGATTTTTCCTTAATTGGTTAATTTCAAATGGCACGGGGGCCGGGTGTGTGTTGTCTTCATCATCATTTCATCGTCATCATGACGCGCAGGTCGCCTACGGGAGTCAAATAGAAAGACCTGCACCTGGCGAGCCGAACACGTTCTGGGATATCCCGGCACTGAAAGCCATACGACATTTCATTTACCAACAAAGCTAAGTTATTAGACAGATTATTATTAATACTATGCTCTAATAGATACACACCAAAGATACACATGAATTTAGCGGGCAAGATTCGGTGCTATCTACATATACTGTATCTACACTACAATTTCAGCCGAAATGTGGTTATATGATTTTTACCGCCGGCGGATTACTATTATTTTCCGTACTACGCGGAACGGAGCATAAAAGTGTTCTTAAATGCCAAAAAACGAGAGGTCGTCTACAATAATTTCTGTCAAAACAACGCCGGTGGCTTGAACTGCAATATTATAGGGATATAGTAATTGATTTTTAACTTCTACTCGATGAATGAACGAAGGTGCAAAGTAGAAGGTATGCCGTGAACTTAGACTACCTACTAATTATCGGAATAAAGTAATCAGCTGATTTTGTATTTGTTTACACAACTACCATGTTCATGTCGCAACAATCGTCAACAAGCAACATAAACATCTACTACAAAGAAGCGTTCAGCATATATGGAAGCAGAGGCTAGGATATTGGTGGAAAAAGGACAGTTAGGACCCATCGCTCTTCATATTCAAATGTTGCATTGTTGGCTACAGCTGTGAACAAAGGGTCAATATCAATCAATCAATACTGATCTGCATTTAGGGCAGTCGCCCAGGTGGCAGATTCCCTATCTGTTGCTTTCCTAGCCTTTTCCTAAATGATTTCAAAAACATTGGAAATTTATTGAACGTCTCCCTCGGTAAGTTATTCCAATCCCTAACCCACTTCCTATAAATGAATATTTGCCCCAGTTTGTGCTCTTGAATTCCAACTCAATCTTCATATTGTGATCTTTCCTACATTTATAAACGTCATTCAAACTTACTCATCTACTAATGTTATTCCACGCCACCTCTCCGCTGACAGCTCGGAACATACCACTTAGTCGAGCAGCTCTTCTTCTTTCTCTCAATTCTTCCCAACCCAAACATTGCAACATTTTTGTAACGCTACTCTTTTGTCGGAAATCACCCAGAACAAATCGAGCTGCTTTTCTTTGGATTTTTTCCAGTTCTTGAATCAGGTAATCCTGGTGAGGGTCCCATACACTGGAACCATACTCTAGTTGGGGTCTTACCAGAGACTTATATGCCCTCTCCTTTACATCCTTACTACAAACCCTAAACACCCTCAAAACCATGTGCAGAGGTCTGTACCCTTTATTTACAATCCCATTTATGTGATTACCCCACTGAAGATCTTTCCTTATATTAACACCTAGATACTTACAATGATCCCCAAAAGGAACTTTCACCCCATCAATGCAGTAATTAAAACTGAGAGGACTTTTCCTATTTGTGAAACTCACAACCTGACTTTTAACCCCGTTTATCAACATAACATTGCCTGCTGTCCATCTCACAATATTTTCGAGGCCACGTTGCAGTTGCTCACAATCTTGTAACTTATTTATCACTCTATAGAGAATAACATCATCCGCAAAAAGCCTTACCTCGTATTCCACTCATTTACTCATATCATTTATATATATAAGAAAACATAAAGGTCCGATAATACTGCCTTGAGGAATTCCCCTCTTAATTATTACAGGGTCAGATAAAGCTTCGCCTACTCTAATACCCTGAGATCTATTTTCTAGAAATATAGCAACCCATTCAGTCACTCTTTTGTCTAGTCCAATTGCACTCATTTTTGCCAGTAGTCTCCCATGAAATGAAATTAAATGTCGTATGGCTTTTTTTTAGTGCCGGGATATCCCAGGACGGGTTCGGCTCGCCAGGTGCAGGTCTTTCTATGTGACACACGTAGATGACCTGCGCGTCGTGATGAGGATGAAATGATGAAGACAACACATACACCCAACCCCCGTGCCATTGGAATTAACCAATTAAGGTTAAAATCCCCGACCCGCCCTGGTATCGAATACGGGACACTCTGGACCTAAGGCCAGTAAGCTTACCGTTCAGCCAACGAGTCGGACAGTCTCCCATGATCCATCCTATCAAATGCTTTAGACAGGTCAATCACGATACAGTCTATTTGACCTCCAAAATCCAAGATATCTGCTATATCTTGCTGGAATCCTACAAGTTGAGCTTCAGTGGATTAACCTTTCCTAAAACCGAATTGCCTTCTACCGAACCAGTTATTAATTTCAGAAGCATGTCTAATATAATCAGAAAGAATACCTTTCCAAAGCTTACATACAATGCTTGTCAAACTTACTGACCTGTAATTTTCAGCTTTATGTCTGCACCCTTTCCTTTATACACATAGGCTACTATAGCAACTCTCCATTCATCTGGTATAGCTCCTCCGACAAAACAATAATCAAATAAGTAATTCAGATATGGTACAATATCCCAACCCATTGTCTTTAGTATATCCCCAGAAATCTGATCAATTCCAGCCTCTTTTCTAGTTTTCAACTTCTGTATCTTATTGTAAATGTCATTGTTATCATATGTAAATTTTATTACTTCTTTGGCCTTAGTCTCCTCCTCTATCTCGACCTTATCCTTGTAACCAACATTCTTTACATACTGTTGACTGAATACTTCTGCCTTTTGAAGATCCTCGCATACACACTCCCCTTGTTCACAAATGATTCCTGGAATGTCCTTCTTGGAACCTGTTTCTGCCTTAAAATACCTATACATACCCTTCCATTTTCAACTAAAATTTGTATGACTGCCAATTATGCTTGCCATCATGTTATCCTTAGCTGCCTTCTTTGCTAGATTCAATTTTCTAGTAAGTTCCTTCAATTTCTCCTTACTTCCACAGCCATTCCTAACTCTATTTCTTTCCAGTCTGCACCTCCTTCTTAGTCTCTTTATTTCTCTATTATAATAAGGTGGATCTTTACCATTCCTTACCACCCTTAAAGGTACAAACCTGTTTTCGCATTCCTCAACAATTTCTTTAAACCCATCCCGGAGTCTGTTTACATTTTTATTTACCGTTTTCCACCGATCATAGTTACTTTTTAGAAACTGCCTCATGCCTGCCTAATCAGCCATATGGTACAGCCTAATAGTCCTCCTTTTAAGAGCTTCCTTTCTGTCACATTTATTTTTGACTAGCAGAAAAAACAGCTTCATGGTCACTAATACCATATTTTACTTGTGTTTCTCTATAGAGCTCATCTGGTTTTATCAGCACCACATCCAGGATATTTTCCCTCTGGTTGGTTCCATCACTTTCTGAATCAGCTGTCCTTCCCATATTAACTTATTTGCCATTTGTTGGTCATGCTTCCTGTCGTTCGTATTTCCTTCCCAATTGACATCTGGCAAATTCAGATCTCCCGCTACAATCACATATCTTTCCATGTCGTTTCCCACATAGCTGACTATCCTATCAAATAATTCCGAATCCGCGTCAGTGCTACCCTTTCCCGATCTGTACACTCCAAATATATCAAGTTGCCTATTATCTTTAGAAATGAGCCTTACACCTAGAATTTCATGTGTCTCATCTTTAACTTTTTCGTAGCTTACAAATTCGTCTTTCGCCAGAATGAACACTCCCCCTCCTATCCTATCTCTACGATACACACTCCAGTGCCGTGAGAAAATTTCTGCATCCATTATATCATTTCTCAGCCATGATTCAACTCTATTACAATATCTGGTAAATATATATCTAGTAAACTACTTAATTCTATTCCTTACTTTACAATACTTCTACAGTTCAACACTAACAATTTTATGTCATCCCTACTTGATTTCCAGTTCCCTAAGGGCAAGGAAATACATATGAGTACATGGGTAACTCACTTTGCTGAAATATTGAACACCCGAAATTTTGATTACGTACGATATTCATCGAGTCACCCTTCACGGAGAGACACTACAAATAGAATACGACCCATGAAGGAAACAGAAGTTCTAGAAGCAAAGAAACAAGCAAGAAACGGGAAGGCAGCTGGCCCTGAAGAGATTTACTATGAACACCTCAATCAGTCCATTGAAATGCTACTACCACTTTACACTAGTATATTCAACTACTGCCTTATAACGGGATTAATTCCAGATAGATGGAGACAGTCCACAAAAAAAGTTCTGTATAACGGTAAAGGAGACACAAACGACCCGAACTCATACAGAGGAGTGGCACTGGAGAATACTCGCTTCAAGATCTACACGAAGATAATAGCAAACAGACTGGAATAAGATGCAAATATACCGGACAGCCAGTTTGGATTCGCTAGAGAGAGAAGCGCTGTACAGGCAGTTAGTTGCATGCTTAGAGAGATAGAAGAGACCCTGAGAAAGTGGAAAATACTATGCAGTCTTCATTGACTATAAGAAAGCGTTTGACCTACTATACAGACAGGTTGACCTTACTAGATTAACATTATAAGTGATAACAAAGTCAAGTTAAAACACAACAACACAACAACTACAACAAATCGAGTACAAAAACAATTTCATGAAAAAAAATTATTACAAAAATACTACTATTTTAACATTCTAAATCCGGCATAATGTGCAGTTTCATACACAACTTAATTATTTCCAATCAAATCAAATCAAAATCACTTTATTTGCAAATTAGATGTCTACCTCGGTTGCAAACGGTACACTAAAATACATTATTGCAAGCACTAAATTTTAAATTAACAAGAGAATAAAATTTTCCTAGAATACTATATTATACAATTTACGCTAACGATTTTTTCTACTAAACACATAACTCATCAATAATAAATTTATATTGTTTACAAAACTCTACCTACAAATATAGTCAACCCATATACAGTATGTGGAATTACTCCAAATAATACTGTACAACTGGTATAAGATTAAAATTTACATTGAATTTATTTGCTTATTTAATTTTTACCCATTTTGGAACCTAAGAGTAGCATAACGACCTGCTGCGTTTTAACCAGAGCCCATTTGCCACCACTTTTCAGAGTTCCTGAAGGGCCTTCACGGCTATCGTAGCGGTCCCAGGGCCCTCGAATGGCCCACTGTACTTCACATCTACAGCAGTTCCCTACTTTGGCTGTCCAAACTCCTTAGACCAGGGAATAGAATTCATTTATGCACACACATTTTTATTTAAATTAACCTGCACTGGTCGAATGCCCTCTAACGTTTCATTTACTTTCTCTGTTGCTGTCTATTCTATTCTTGATATAAGGATTAAACACTACCCCTGGTAAGCTGTTCCACTCCTTCACGCCCTTCCTAATGAATGAACATTTACCCCAATCGCTTCTGCTAAAATTCCTTCTAATTTTATATTTGTGGTCAGTACTGCCGATATAATTATTTCCCAACTGATGCCTCTCACGGATACCTCCCCATGCTTTTTCTCCTTTTTGGACTCTATATAATCCTATAAGTCTAGTTTTCTCCCTTCTCTTACTTAAAGTTTCCCACCCAAGTTCCTGTAACATTTCTGATACACTACTATTTTCCCTGAAATCCCCTGTTACAAATCTTGCTTATTTCCTCTGAACACTATCTATTCCTTTTACTAGGTATTCTTGGTGAGGATCCCAAACACTGTTTGCATATTCCAATAATGGACGAACCATAATTAAGAAACTTTTTCTTTTAGTTCTTTGTTGCGTCCTTTAAGTAGCCTCATTATGACATGTAACGATCTGTATGCTTTCCCAACAATGTCATCCACCTTACCCTTCCAGTGCAAATTACTTTCAAATCTCACTCCTAAGTATGTGCACTTGCCATCTTTTGGGATAACTACCTCATCCAAAGTATATTCAAATTCAGTTATTAAATCTCCTGTTTGTAAATGTTGTAACAGTTGATTTGCCTCCATTAACCTTCATATTATTTTCTTCAACCCATTGTCGGATACTCTCAAGGTCCCTTTGTAATTCTGAATATTCCTCAATGTTATTTATTTCCCTATAAACTATCATGTCATCTGCATGCAATCAGATTTTTGATGTTATATTATTTCCTACATCATTTACGTATATTAAGAAAAGTAACGGACCGATTATACTACCATGTGCAATTCCCTTCCAAACTTTCTCTTCCTGCGATACATTATTTCCTAATTTGACTTTCTGAACACTTGAATTAACAATTGATTTTATCCAACGTGTAACCGTTACGTCCAATTCTATTCCCTCCAATTTCTTTAATAATATTCCATGTTCCACTCTATCAAAAGGCTTTGGAATGATCTATGGCTATGCAATCTAACTGGCCTCCTGAATCCAATTGATCTGATATGTCCTTTGAAATTCCACCAGTTGTGCCTCACAAGAAAATTTCTTTCTAAATCCATACTGGCTCCACACGAACCAATTTTTATCATCACATATCCCTTTGATGTACTTTGGTATTAAACTCTCCAGTATTTTACAAACTATACTGGTCAGGCTGATTGGTCTGTAGTTCTCTGGTTTCCTTTTATCACCCTTTCCTTTATAAATTGGTATTATTGTAGATTCCTTTGGTATTACACTATTATTTATGACATAGTCAAAGAGAAATTTTAAATAAGGCACTATGTACCTCCCCATTGTCTTTAACACCTCCCAAGTAATTCGATCACTTCCTGCTGCTTTTCCTTGCTGAAGCAGTTGTATTATAGGGAAATAAATACCACTGAGTATTGTTCAGATTTACAATGGGACCTTGAGAGTATCCAAAAATGGGTTGAAGAGAATAATATGAAGGAAAATGGAGGCAAATCAACTGTTACAACATTTACAAACAGGAGTTTTAAAACTGAATTTGAATGTAGTTTGGATGGGGTAGTTATCCCAAAAGATGGCTAGTGCAAATACTTAGGTGTAAGATTTGAAAGTAATTTGCACTGGAAGGGTCATGTGTTTGGGATCCTCACCAAGAATACCTAATAAAGGAAATAGATAGTGTGCAGAGGAAAGCAGCAAGATTTGTAACAGGGGATTTCAGGAGAAAGAGTAGTGTATCAGAAATGTTAAAGAAACTAGGGTGGGAAACTTTAAGTAAGAGAAGGGAGAAAACTAGACTTATAGGTTTATATAGAGCCTATACAGGAGAAGCAGCATGGGGAGATATCCGTGAGAGGCTTCAGTTGGAAAATAATTATATCGGCAGGAGTGACCACAAATATAAAATTAGAAGGAATTTTAGCAGAAGCAATTGTGGTAAATTTTCATTCATTGGGAAGGGTGTGAAGGAGTGGAACAGTTTACCAGGGGTAGTGTTTGATCCTTTTCCAAAATCTGCACAGATATTCAAAAAAGGGGATAAACAGCAACAGAGAAAATAAATGAAATGTTAGAGGGCATTCGACCAGTGCAGGTTAATGTAAATAAAGAATGTGTGTGAATAAATTAATTCCATCCCCTGGTCTAAGGAGTTTGGACAGCCAAAGTAGGGGACTGCCTGTAGGGGTGAAGTACAGTGGGGACTTCGAGGGCCCTGGGACCGCTACGGTGGCTGTGAAGGCCCTTCAGGAACTCTGAAAAATGGTGCTAAAAGGGGCTCTGGTTAAGACGCAGCAGGTCGTTATGCTACTTAGGTTCCAGAATGGGTAAAGAAAAGAAAAAGTAAATAAATGCAATGTAAATTTTAATCTTATACCAGTTGTACAGTATCATTTGAAGTAATTCCACGTACTGTATATCAGTTGTCTATATTTGTACAGGAGATATTATTAGTAGAATTTTGTAAACAATGTAAATTTATTAAGGATGAACTGTGTGTTTAATAGAAAAAATTGTTAACGTATAGGAAAATTTTATTCTCTTGTTAAATTAATATTTATTGCTTGACAATAATGTATTTTAGTGTACCATTTGTCACCGAGGTAAACACCTCATTTGCAAATAAAGAGATTTTTTTAATTTGATTTCTGTAAAAATATCTTCATTTGTGAATGAGAAGCTTCTTATTTGCCTATGTCTCTCTCTCTCGCTCTATCTTCTGTTTCGGTTTCCAACTCCTGACAATCATCTACTGAATCTCTGAATTCCCTACTAAATACGTTTGCTTTCTCAGCATCTGTTAAAAGGGTTCACCCCCTTCTCCCACCGTTATAGGAATTTGGAATCCTTTCCATTCTTGTTTCCTGATATATGAATACAGCCTTTTCCCATTTCCCTTTGTGGTCATTACCGTCTTGAAGTATGCCATTCATATAATTATCTTTTGCTTCCTTTTTCACTCTATTCAGTTCCCACATTAGCTGTTTTCTAGTTTCTCTACTCCCCCTACCTTCTTTGATTTTCCTGTTTATTATTCTACATTTTCTTTTTAATTTTCTCATTTCCCTTGTATAATAAACAGGATCTGAGGTCATTTTACCCTTCTTAACATGTAAAAATCTCTTCTCTCCTTCCCAAATGATTCCTTTTAATTTAGCCGAGAGTGTATCCACATTACTCCCTTCACTTATCCAACAACTGAGTTGTGATTTAAGGTAAGTCCCAAATTCATCAATATCAGTTTTTCTGTACAATTTCTAGTCTTGTGTGACCCTCTTATTAAGCCTTTTTGGTACCAGTCCTACATCCATTATTACAACCTTATGGTCACCTATTCCTTCAATTACCTCAGTTTTATCAACAATTTCCCATGGTTTAACCAAGAATACATCTAGCAAGTTATTGAGACGAGTCGGTTCTTGTACTACTTGTGTAAATCCTCCCTCCCAAATTAATTTATTTGCCAGTTTCTGTTCATGGGCTTCACTTGCAGCTGCATTCCATTCAACTTCAGGCAAGTTTATATCTCCCCCAATTATTACCATACCATTATTATTGTTTTTATGAGTATAATCTATTATTTTCTCAAATATTTCCATGTCTCTTTCCTCTTCACCAGGCCTGTATGTTCCTTTAATTCCCACCTCCTTCATATTATCACAAACTAACTTTATCCCTAATATTTCATCCCTTTCACCGGTAAACCATTCATGTGAACAATAAGTTTCCTTCACCAGAATAAACACCCCCTGCCTTTTAATCTCCTCGGTCTCTACGATAGACTGTGTACCCTTCTGGATATACTTCTCTATTACCCACCCCTTCTCTCAACCACGATTCCACTCCTATCACCACATCAGTCTCATAAGATGCCATCAATGTACCGAATTTTCATTGTTTATTTACTACACTCTGACAGTTTACCAAGAGCAATCCTAGACCCCCTTCCTCCCTAAAACTTGACTGTTGCAATTGGGTAACTTTAAATTCCTTACTTTCCTGAGTTTCATTTTCTAGTTGACTGAGCCAGCTTGAAGTACAGCTGACTCTTTCCACTAGTTTTCCTGGTCAGTATTATAACTCAAAAGAGTTGCCTTTTTTACAGTATATATCTTAAGATTAATAAAATATAGAACAATATTTGCTACCTTTCGTTTACCTGAATTGTTAAGATGAAGGCCATGCTTTGTGTAACAATGTCTCGCGAAACTGCTGCTATCAATTACCTGTTTATTACGAAAATATTTACAAATTTTAACCACATGTGTATTAACTTTGTCCACTTCAATGTTCACACACGAGTCTCTAATCAAATCATGCCTGTGGGGCACGTTCACTACAAAGATCTTAGTGTGAGTCAGCTTACCTAGTGTACATTTAAGTTGAGAAATGACATTCTTAGCGTCGTTGTGAGCTACGTCGTTCGTCCCGTCGATATAATGGGTAACAAGGAAAATATTTCATATTTTAACCAGTTATTGGCCAAGGCAACTTGGGAGAGTTTATATTGAAATAACTCAACTAATGCACCAACCCGCGTCCAGGTGGGATACACGAGTATCCAGACTAGTTCTTAATAATAATTTCATCTGCCAAATATTCCTGGGTTGTGAGTTCCGCGTGAGAAAGAACACCGATGGCCTACGGTAAATCCCAACCTACGTAGATGAACGTCTTCAACTCGCTATTAGTCGGTTACCGTACATGTATGATACCGGAATTTATCGTAAAATTCAGATTCCCGTGGCTTGTCAAGAATTCAGTACATGTCATCATCATAAACGTAATCAAATTAGTCATTATAGGCTTATATCTAGTACTTATTCTAAGTAGACATTGAAAGAATTTAATGTTTCCACTACTCAGTTTTTATTCATAAATTTGTCTAAGTATGAGTTGAAATAAACGTAGATTATCTTGAAAAATCATTTACATTATGGTTGGTTTCCTATGCAATCAGCATCTAAATACTATGATGACGTTGCCTTGAAGAAAATAGGTTTAGGAAAATCTCAAACAAATAAATGAAATTAGGCCTCATTCATCTGTATCCTAGTTCTGGCCTGTCAAAGACTTGTATTATAATTAAGTAGTATCCAAGGGATTCAAATGAAAAGAAAAATAAATAAATTATATAATCAAGTAAAATTATTCAACGTAATTGTGAAACTTGGATAATTGTAATAATTGTAATAATTAGAATGATTGTAATGATTGGATGCATCCAAAAGATTTAAGTAAAATAAACAATATCCCTACTATATACAATGTTCAAATTGCAATTAAAAATGCGGAAAACGCACAGAAAATGGTCAATAATTATTCAATCAATCAATTAATTAATTAATTAATTAATTAAGATTTGGAATCTCTCAATATTAAACTAAGTTGCTTCTCAAAATTATCAAAATTCACTCGACTGAATCTAAATTCACATGCAATTACAGAAATGCATATCATTCGGTTGAAACACTTCACATCAATGTGCACGCAAAGTAGAAAAATCGTGTGAAAAGATTAATGTCTGATCATTAGGGATTTTCTCTATTTGAGGTTCCAAATTATTCAACGTTTCATATTTCGTGCTAGTTGGCCTCCATATAAGCAAATCTAAGTCCACTTTAAGTCGTAAGCATTCTCAAATTAATTCCATCGTAAGGCTTATATGGCTAAATCATTCAATTATTATTTTAATTCATGGTTAAAATTCAGTTAAAGTGCGTATATGACTTAACATAACATTACCAAGTGTATTACAATTAATATTCCAACGAATAATACCATGGGTGGAAAAATTGACACATAGGAAGACTCTATCCTCATCTAAAATCCACATATAAAATACTAAGTTACCAGTGATGTCTTATACTGCTCCCATAAAATCATAAGTTGAATTGCCGTAAGTGAGAATATCTGAAAACAGTCGTAGATATGTCAGTGAAGGCCTAAATATTGACGTAAGTGACTTCTCGGCTCTTCTGAAGATCCTACTTACTCAATTAATTCTATAGTGATGGCATTAAGATCGTATCCTAATCTGTATCATATATATATTAGGGAATAAAATAGCAATCAGAAACAGTACGTTTCGATACCTATACCTTAGCATGTGCAACCTACACATACTACCATCTCTCGAAGAAATACTATGACCAACTTCCTAAATAACAGTAACTATCACCATCAAAATACACTAGCAACTCATATGCTAATTACATTCACCATTTAACACTTCCATTATCGCGTAGCATTTATAATCGAAGCACTCGTTTCATCAAAATACGCAACATATGTGCCGTAACCTACACACATATAAATCATTATCATTACTGTCATAGTATCAAAGAAACAGCACATCGTAACCTTAAAATTGTGCCACTATATTTCATTGTAACACTCCCTAAATACGATCTTTACGCTTGCTATTTGTTAAAACCATCACGCATATAAATATTAGCTTCCTCTTAATACTCTAACACTTCACTGACAACGAATTATGAAAAATATCAATCACTTCTCCACTATCATATTGACAAACTTACCAACGGCATTCACTGGTATTTTAACGCCTATGTTTGGAATTTACGGTAACTTTGGATGAATACCTATCTCCTTGAGAGCACACTCGTATATTAACTACGCACACTATATATTAACCAAAAGAATAAGGTTTTCTACTTACGACACGACTCAAATGGGGACTTATCTTTGCTTATTGGATTTTTAACTTCCATCTCGCTGTTGATCGTCATGGGATGGTAGGCCTCGCTCCATGGTTCGGCTTAAGTAATAAGGGTTCATCTCGTCATCACAGCTGACTACTGTCCTCCTGGATCATCCATCTCGTCAAGCGTCACCATAGCCAGAGTAGTCTTTGCCTCAGCTTCTTAGAACATCATGTTGGTCTTCATTGCGTCAAGGACAGAATAACACAAGGCATTAATTGATTTATACATGGTAATCTGCTTAGTAATGTTAATGTGATCAATATATTTGCTTTCTGGTCCGTCTAATTTGCCTACAAGACTCTAAATATTGTCTTATTTCAAACTGCCTTGCTCGCCGAAACGTTGTGAAATTTACGTGCTTTTAGAATTGCACTCTATTTTCCGTTTAATTCAGCTCTCTTGACGTTGTGCAGTATCGGGCAAATAAAATGTTCCGAGCCCAACCGTGACGTAATACAGCTCCAACTTGACGTTTCTTATCAGCTGGTCTTTAATCTCACGTATATGTCAATCACAGCTGATGTCTTGCGGGTTATCGTAGATTTGATCTTATCTCCACAGTTGATTAAAGACTCCGATTAAATAGTTGGTTTCTTTACGCGATTCCGTCTTTCTACGATGCAGTGCTCAATTGATATTTTTTCTAATGGAAGACTTTTTTTTTTTCAATAATCGATTTAAATAATCCGCTCTCGTCATTCTTTCGCACCGCCTTCTAAAAGTGGTTCTCTCCGTGATTGCCGATTGAATTTATTGTCTCTTTAGCTCGTACCGCTGTTAATTGCTTTTATTCTGATCTGTTAATAGCCGAAGCGCCATTTTTGTTCCAAATACAGCAACTATAGAACAGTGAAATGGCACACTAATAAGGCCTTCAGTGAGTTTTTGGGTTCGTTCGACTATTATTATCTAGTGGCAATACCAGTCAAAACGGTAATTGTTAAGAATTATAGAAATGGGTGGATTGCAACAGGAATTAGATATTCAAGTAGACGAATAAGGTTTCTAAGCAAAAGTGTTTAAGGGAGTAACACCTCATTTGAATTGAAGGATTATTATAAGAAATATAAGAACATATATCGGGAAGTTTTGAAGGCTGCCAAAAGATTGCGTAATGAGAATGAGCTAAAAAATTCTAAAAATAGGTCTAAATGTATGTGGAACATTATAAAAAGAGAGAAAGGTACCCTAGTTCCATTAAAATATAATATTACTAATGCAGGGAAAGAAGTCAGTGATCCAGAAGAAGTTGCGGAAATCCTTAGTAACTATTTTCTAGAAGTTTTGAGGTTAACGGAAAATTTTCAACCATCAATGACAAGAACAAACTTGAATACAGTTCACAGGAATGTATCATCCATGTTTCTTACTCCTGTGACTGAGCAAGAGATAGAGAAGATAGTAAAACAGAATTATAGAAAGAAGTCTTCTGGTTTAGATGGTTATTCAAACCACCTTTTTAAATGCTGTTAAATATACATAATCAAGCTTCTCTGTTATTTGATGAATTTGTCATTATCCTCGGGTAAATTTCCGGACAAATTCAAGGTAACCAAAGTTATTCCGATACGTAAAAAGGGTAGTGAAGAAGTTGCTGGTAACTATAAGCCTGTCTGCCTCCCTTCTGTATTCTCCAATATACTGGAAATATTTATGTACGGAGGACTGTTATCATTCTTAGAGAAGCATAATATATTAGCTGGTTGCCAAAAAGCTTTCGTGAAAATAGATCCACTACCACAACATTCATTAACATTATTGAACGGATATATGACACACTAGATGGGAATTGATCATGTTTAGATATTTTCTTAGACTTAACAAAAGCTTTTGATATAATTGACTACAACTTGCCTTTAGAATAGATATACACGTATGGAGTTCGGGGAATGGCCTATAATTGGTTCAAATCCTTTAGGTGATAGAAGACAGATTGTTGAAATAACATATACTGGTACTGATTTGAGCAAAAATGTAATTAAGAATGCGTATGGTGCTCCACAGGGGTCAGTTTTAGGACCATTATTATTTTTAGTATTTATTAATGATATCGTCCAAATTGTCAATGATATTCAAGGAGTGCCATTAACTTTGTTTGCAGATTATATTACTGTTTTTGTAGGTGATGAAAATTCTGAAGGTTTAGAATTAAAGGCAGGCAATATAGTGAGTAATATCCTGAGCTGGCTTGAAGGTAAGAAATTAATTTTAAGTAAACAGAAAACTTCTGAATCATCAACAAAGTTTCCTAGCTTGTGTATGGATGAATCATTAACCTGGAAAAACGTACAGAGTTTATAGGGAAAAAGATTAGTAGAATTTATTTCATGATAATATCTTTGAAAAGTAGTTTTAATTTAGAGGCTTGTCGAATAATGTATTTTGCATATGTACATCCCATACTAACCTATGGAATCATTTACTGGGGGAATTCACGATACAGAGAAGTCATCTTTAAGTTACAAAGGAAAATAATTAGAGGAATGGACGGTGTCGGCAGGAGGACAAGCTGCAAGAAATACTTTAAACTTTATTTTATTTTAATAGCCTTTATATCTTCCATACACTTGCATATATGAAGGAGAATGTAAACAGTTTCACCACAAACTCCGATGTACATAGGTATAATACTAGAAATAGACAAAGTCTGCACATAGAACCACACAAAACTAACCTATATGAATCAAGTTTGAGTTATGCAGGAGTACATTTATTTAGTAAATTGCCAGACTATATTGAGCATATAAAACCATGTTCAAAATTTAAGAAAGGATTATTCAGATTTGTTTCTAACCATTGTTTTATTCTATTGAAGAATACTTAGGTCTCGAAAATTAACTTATGTATCACTTTTTTTTAATCTGTGCCTCTTTACCACATTGTATTTTTCTCTTTATTTCATCCTCTGTTGCTGCAAGTATGATTATTGGCGTGTCCCAAGTCACTGTATGATCAGTTGGATGAAATACAATACAATACAATACAATACAATACAGTACAATACAATTTAGATGTGTTTTCTCCCAATTTGGTACTGTAGTAAGTGAGATTGAATCAAGGTGTTCGCAGTTGCGATCGACAATATTCGGTAAAAAAGAAGTCAGCACCCGCACGAAACTATCTTCATTCTGTCTGTTTTCAGACCAACTTCGTTGTACGGGAGAGAAAGCTGGATGAATTCAGAAGTATGTATTCGTAAATTGGAAGTAACAGACATGAAAGCAGAGAGAATGATTCCTGGTACAAACGAATGGGAATAATAGCAGGACGGTTCTCGGAATGATTAGAGAAGGCTAGGTTAGGAATGAAAAAACGTATGACTTTTAGTGCCGAGGAATTCTATGGATGAAGCTGTATGCTTATACCAGCTTCAGTGGTGGGGTCGTGAGAAGAAAGGCGGGGGATACGTTATGTGTGAGAATAATGGATTCAGTTGTGAAACGTGGAGACAAAGATGACGATGGTTAGAGTCAGTTTCTATTTAAAGATAAGAGGTACAGAATTAAATGAGGCCCCTGAGCTATTTACAAATACAGGATTGTGGAGGTGTTTAGTAAATTCACAGAGGCTTGCAGAATGAATGCTGAAAGGCTTAACGATCTATAATTAAAATATATGTATGGGTGTACGTGACAGTAGACGTTACTAACTTCAGCTGTCTGGCCGATGGTTTGGGGGCCAGTACCAAACCCGACAAACTCAGGGTGGAGGAGTTCTGCCTTAGGACGCCATTGTGTAGAAAATGACACACAACTTCACCAAAACGCTGCTGCCATTCAGGTGTGTCAGGGGACTACCAAATGCTAAGGGAGATTACCCCGACAGAAAATCCTCTACAGTGTTAGGCCTAGCAAGTCATTTGAATAGAGTTGATGAGTTCATTGCTTTCAAAACCAAAACACTCCTCGGATGTAAAAGTATTCAAATGTCCAGAGAAGAAAACAACTCTTCAGGCAACTCACCAACTTATGACGGCCAACAACCCGAAGCTCATCGGAGATGTTGGAAGAGACCGTCATTACACAGGAAGAAACAGCTCAGAATTGGAACCCTCAGTATCCTCACTGTTACTGGTAAATGTGAAGAAATTGTAACCTCATGGACAGACACACACTTGGGGTTGTAGTGTTGAGTGAGACAAAATGGAAAGGTTCAGGAAAGAAAATCTTACGAAATGGTTGTATATTGTACTGGAGTGGGAACCCTAATGAAGCAAGAAGTGCTTTCGTTCACCACAAAGATGTTGATGTGCTGGCGGACTTCAGTTATATGAGTGACACAATCATTAACATGAAATTACGTGTTGGCCAGGTATTCCATACCTTTCTCCAGGTATATGCCCCACAGGCAGGCTGCCCTGTAGATGAAAAACATCAGTCCCTTATAGATATAGAGGACCAAATAAAGGAAGACATCATCACTATTATGGGGGACCTGAATGCACAAGTTGGGACAGATAGGCGAAGCTGCGAAGACATCGTTGAAAACACGAGGGAGGAAATCTGATACTCTTCTGTGCATGGAATAACCTGAGCATACAAAACTTGTTTTTAGAAGAGAGATAGCTATAAAATCACACGCTAGAGTTGGGATGAGAAGCAGAGGACAGTGATAGACTGTATAATAACTGATAGATATTTTAGCCAGTTCATCACTGATGTTAAGGTTATTCCAAGTGAAAGTCTCGATGGGGACTACCGGCGTTTGGTTACACACATTGGGAACGTCCATCTGCAGAATGTCAAGCGCAATAAAATGCCAAAAGTAAAGACCTGGTTGCTAAAGAAAAGTACCAAATAAAGACCTCAGACATATTACCAAAATAATGAAAATAGACGAGTAGAAGAAGAGTCGCTGTTGTTCAAGAACACTCTGGATTCAGTAGCTGATTCATTTTGTGGAAAAACAAGTGCAATATGCAGGGATAAAGATACACCATGATGGAGTGAGAGGGTGAAAATTGCTATGGAAGAAAACATGCAGCAATGAAGAGGCTAGATAACGAATAACAGAAATCAGACCACCAAGAAGGTGAACTTTATTACCTGGCACAGGAGTATCGGCACAAGATACTATTTTTTGAAGCGGCTAATTAAAAAAAGGAAAGGAAAAGTGCTGGGGCGAGTTCACTACCAGTTTAACAACAGACTGTGAAAGTAATAGAAAGTTGCTTTGTAAAGTAGTCCAGAATAGAAGAAGTGAGCATGGCAATATCCTTGCACTAGAAACAGATGACGGAAACCTGGTAAAGACAGATCAATGCATTAGAGGAGAAATGAAGAACTACTTCAATAACCTGTGTTCAAATAGGAGATGGAAGATCAGATTGGTTTGAAACTAAAAGAGGAGTCCAGCAGGGAAGTGCCTTGTCTCCATTCCTGTTCATCACTGACATGGATTGGATCATGAAATCCAACAAAAAACATTGCAAAGATCCTAATGCCCTAATATTTGCAGATGATGTTCTTATCTGGGGGAGAAAATGAAGCAGAAGTATCGGTACAAGAGATATTAAATTCCTGGAATGGCAATTTTAAGGAATATGGACTAAAATCAATTAAAAAAGCTGTTGAAATAACTATCAACAGGGAAGGTACAGATTTAAGCATTTTCCCGGCGGAAATCTTTTATAGTCTCTTTCTAACTTCAACTACCTTGGAAGAATAATTTCAAAAGATCACGTTAATCGATGGCCTCTCAGTGTGCATGCACCAGTGCATTGCGCTGTGTACGGTGCAAAATAGGACTTTGCTTGGTTAACCAGAGTGCAGACCCACACTCCACGATTTGGAGCAATAGCACTGACTCTCTCTTTCCTCACGCCTGTCTCGTTCACTCCGTCTGTCTCCCTCTTCCTCACCTGCTCTGTAGCGTTCCAAATCCAAGCCGAATTGCCCAGAGACGAACCGTTGGTCCGAGCGCAGCCAAGTGGAACTGATGCACTGTGCACAGGAACTCTGCACCTCAGTTTGCACGCGTGAGATTTTGGGTGTTTGAGAGGGCCCTGCATTAAACCATAACACATTAGGACTCAGAAACAGATGACGGGAACCTGGTAAAGTCAGATCAAGGTATCAGAGGAGAAATGAAGAACTACTTCGATACTTTATTAAATGGAGAACGTATTCAAAATATTATCACTGAAAACTGCAGTTTAAGTGCAAGTGATGGAGCACAATGGTTTGAAGTGGAATCCGAGATGAAGAACATGAGAAATGTTAAGTCCCCAGGGTTTGATGATCACACTGCTGACATGAAAAAGGCAGCTGGAGGACAAGGCATACAATGGTTGAATAGAGTACTCTGTCATCTGAAAAGAGAACAGGATACCAGAGGACTGGATTTAAGGTATCATTATCCCCTTGTATAAAAAGGGAGACAGGAGGAAATGCAGAAATTATAGGGATGTCGCTCGACTTTCACACTCTCTCAAACTTACGGAGAAGATAATTATAAATGAATTGGTAATACAGTTGAACAGAATGATCTACGCCCTGACGAGAGAAATGTTCTTCCTAGAAGAATTAAGGCTCAAACTACAACTACTTTCCACCGGACCGTACAATGAACTAATAACAGAAAGAAAACGGAAAGCAGATGAGATAGACTACAATTTCTTAAGGACGGACGCAATGATATACAGGGATTGGACCGGAACAAGCCAAATACAAAGATATGCTATCATTAGGTTAGCGGTACATGGGTTTCACCAAAAACTATGTGTTAACAAAAAGTACTATCAAGCAAATGATCAATATACTGTATTTGCACTTCAATCATCATACTGATCTGCATTTAGGGCAGTCGCCCAGGTGGCAGATTCCCTATCTGTTGCTTTCCTAGCCTTTTCCTAAATGATTTCAAAGAAATTGGAAATTTATTGAACATCTCCCTTGGTAAGTTATTCCAATCCCTAACTCCCCTTCCTATAAATGAATATTTGCCCCAGTTTGTCCTCTTGAATTCCAACTTTATCTTCATATTGTGATCTTTCCTACTTTTATAAACGCCATTCAAACTTATTCGTCTACTAACGTCATTCCGCGCCAACTCTCCGCTGACAGCTCGGAACATACCACTTAGTCGAGCAGCTCTTCTTCTTTCTCTCAATTCTCCCCAACCCAAACATTGCAACATTTTTGTAACGCTACTCTTTTGTCGGAAATCACCCAGAACAAATCGAGCTGCTTTTCTTTGGATTTTTTCCAGTTCTTGAATCAGGTAATCCTGGTGAGGGTCCCATACACTGGAACCATACTCTAGTTGGGGTCTTACCAGAGACTTATATGCCCTCTCCTTTACATCCTTACTACAACCCCTAAACACCCTCATAACCATGTGCAGAGATCTGTACCCTTTATTTACAATTCCATTTATGTGATTACCCCAATGAAGATCTTTCCTTATATTAACACCTAGATACTTACAGTGATCCCCAAAAGGAACTTTCACCCCATCAACGCAGTAATTAAAACTCAGAGGACTTTTCATATTTGTGAAACTCACAAACTGACTTTTAGCCCCGTTTATCATCATACCATTGCCTGCTGTCCATCTCGCAACATTTTCGAGGTCACGCTGCAGTTGCTCACAATCTTGTAACTTATTTATCACTCTATAGAGAATAACATCATCCGCAAAAAGCCTTACCCCTGATTCCACTCCTTTACTCATACCATTTATATATATAAGAAAACATAAAGGTCCGATAATACTGCCTTGAGGTATTCCCCTCTTAATTATTACAGGGTCAGATAAAGCTTCACCTACCCTAATTCTCTGAGATCTGTTTTCTAGGAATATAGCAACCCATTCAATCACTCTTTTGTCTAGTCCAATTGCACTCATTTTTGCCAGTAGTCTCCCATGATGCACCCTATCAAATGCTTTAGACAGGTCAATCGCGATACAGTCCATTTGACCTCCAGAATCCAAGATATCTGCTATATCTTGCTGGAATCCTACAAGTTGAGCTTCAGTGGAATAACCTTTCCTAAAACCGAATTGCCTTCTGTCGAACCAGTTATTAATTTCGCAAACATGTCTAATATAATCAGAAAGAATGCCTTCCCAAAGCTTACATACAATGCATGTCAAACTTACTGGCCTGTAATTTTCAGCTTTATGTCTATCACCCTTTCCTTTATACACAGGGGCTACTATAGCAACTCTCCAATCATCTGGTATAGCTCCTCCGACCAAACAATAATCAAATAAGTACTTCAGATATGGTACTATATCCCAACCCATTGTCTTTAGTATATCCCCAGAAATCTGATCAATTCCAGCCGCTTTTCTAGTTTTCAACTTTTGTATCTTATTGTAAATGTCATTGTTATCATATGTAAATTATATTACTTCTTTGGCTTTAGTCTCCTCCTCTATCTCGACATTTTCCTTGTAACCAACAATCTTTACATACTGCTGACTGAATACTTCTGCCTTTTGAAGATCCTCACATACACACTCCCTTTGTTCATTAATTATTCCTGGAATGTCCTTCTTGGAACCTGTTTCTGCCTTAAAATACCTATGCATACCCTTCCATTTTTCACTAAAATTCGTATGACTGCCAATTATGCTTGCCATCATGTTATCCTTAGCTGCCTTCTTTGCTAGATTCAATTTCCTTTTTGCGGCCAGAAATGTGAACAGTATCATTTTACGGTTTGAAAAAGTCGAACAAAATATCTATGCTCTTATAGCACAGAAAATTATCAGAATGTATTAAATGCCCTTTCGGGCGCACCTTTTAATTAATAATAATTAGGACTCAGAAATCTTAATTTTATTTTCAAGTGAGAAATCTACTCTGGGAAATAAAACACCCCAGAAAGAAAAATTAACTATGTTTCATACCTACTTCATTCCAATTCCCACATAAGGACTTGAAACATGTACCCTACATAACAAAACCAGTAGTAAAATCCAGTCGACAGAAATGAAATTCATCAGAACAATGAACCAAAAGACAAGGAAGTACAAGATTATAAATGAAGCAAACAGGAAGGAGGCTGGCATCAAAATACGTATTACCGAGCTTTTAGGAAGAGGCAGGCTACAATGGTTTGGACATGTTTTGACGATGAACACACGAGAACAGCAAGGAATTACTTTGTCCGAGAAGTGATAGGGGAGAGGCCAGTTGGGAGGCCGAGGAATCGATGGATAGAGACCGCGAAATCGGAGGTCAGCAAGAGGAATGCCAAGTGGGAAGATGTAGATGAACAGAAACTATACTTTAACATGAGGAAGTGGCGAGCGCTTGTACACCCCAGCCGGGAAACAGGAGCTGGAAAATGATGTAGATGATGATGTATGGATGTAAGAAATGTGTAAAATTTTATTTTCCATTGGAATCCTCTGGAAGCAGATTTCAGTTATGCAAATGACACCTCACTTTTCTTTAACATTTCTGATCATGGCTTAACAGTTGCAGAACTCTCCATTTGAGCCATGACACACTAATGAGAGACACTTTCAGCAGTGCTAGCATGTACCAACAGGGAAGCTGGAAAGCAACAATCTTAAGAATAGATTTAGCTGTTACCTGCTGCTTTCAGAAAGGTAATTATCTAATATCAGTCACACAGCTCATGGAGTGTGATAAAAAATCATACCATAATACATCATGCTCGAGTACGCCATTCGGAAAGCTTCGGCTTGCTCCGTAAGGCTTCGGCGTGTAGCCGCAGTACATCCTGTCAGGGGCTGACGTCGATTAATCTGTACACAATGAAATCGAGGTACACGCACATGGTACATATTTCGTTCAAGATGCAGTTCTACTCAAGTCAGCACACAGGCTGATCAGGCTGATGCGTGACCAGCGAGGATACTTCGTCATTTTTAAAGTCTTTATGAAACCAAGCCCGGCATTCAGCATGCGAAAATTCTAATCTAATTTGCCCATCGAATGTAGTCCCATACAATAGGAATCAAACCCTTCAGCAAAGGTGATTAACGTATTTTAAGACTTGTTTTCAGACAATTGTATATAGCACCGTAGGATTTCAACAAATACTTATCTATATTTTATGTGTTAGGTACTACATACAACAATAAGATTTTTCATCTGAAGCCCATTAATGACATATCTCAACGTAATACGACAATGTATTTTCATACATGTAAAGTGTGTGTAATGGAAGTTGTATGTGTTTATGATGGTGTGTCTTGACTAGACTCTATAGTGTTTAATTCTAGATGCATGCAAAATAAAATAATAATAATAAAGATATTTAATGTGATAAATTTTGATTAGAGCACATAGAAAGGACCACGTTGAAGGTTAGGTCAAATGTTCCACCTTTACAATACCAAGATTCTTTATTAACTAAATATTTACATGATTTTTAATTATATCGGGACATGTTTCGTCTACCTTGTAGACGTAATCAGCCATAAAAACTTTTGAGAAAAAGCTACAAGGACAAGGACAAAGTAACACATTAAAATAATTCGGATAACCGAATATGTCATTTAAAATGGTGAAGAATTCAGAACTGTTTTGAGCACAGCACTTAAGAATACCGTTGACATTAAAATTAAAATTGTCCACATGGGATGATACAGTAAAAACTTGCGTTAAAATTCTTCCTTTTTGTGTGATGTGTTAATATATAATATTCTGTTATGTCGTGAAGGCTTGATAATGAATTGCACAATGTTCATTCCAATAGGATAATAACGATGTATGAGAAATCCAGCGAGCATATGTTAAAGCCGTCTTATTGGTGTAGTATTGGCATTTCCTGTTGAGAAGTTAGGTGGGAAATTTGAACGTGATGACGTAATGTGGAATGTGCAGTAGAGGGCCCTAGAATAAGAAAGATAGCTGTTGTTAGTGTTAAAATAGGCAAGTTTTTGTAACTTGAGATGTAAAGTAATGAAAATGAGAAGTGCGGCACATCTGATTACTTACGTTCTCGCCTGTCTGACAGCGACTAGTTCAGTGTGGAAGCCTGTGGTTGACTGAGAGCGAACTATGGAGGTCGTGTGTGAAGGGAGCCGCCATGAGGGGAAATTAGGGGAAGGTTAGGATCAGTAGGCGGGAAGCCGTCACATGGAAGCTTGTTATTGGATTTGTTAAAGTAAGAACTATTGAGCAATGCCTCAAAAATTACGTTCGCAGTTTCGGAAATTTCATTTAAATTGTGAAAGGGATTGCATTTATGATCTATATTAATATAGATGTTTTCTAAAACATTGAGTAAAGTGCTTTTATTATGAAAATAAAGAATTTTTAAGTCCTGTTCTATGGAAGTGAAGGAATGATTGGATTCTGTCATGTGAGTACTCATGGCGGAGTACCTTCTATGTTTAGCGGCGTTGATATGTTCCTTATATCTAACTGAAAAGCCTCTTCCGGTTTGCCCAATGTAGCTCGCGGAACATTGGTTACACTTTAACTTATAAACGCCTGACCTATTATATTTATTCGTAGTGTTGTTAATTTTATGTTGGTTGTAAAAAAGATTAGTATTATTGTTGACTGTTTTAAAAGCAATGTTGATCTTATGTTTCTTGAGGGTGTTGGTGATATCATAAATCTTACTATTTGTATAAGTGAAAGTGGCATATTTGTCTGTTTTTCTTTTTGTTTCTCTAAGTAAAGTTGAACTGGATTTGTTAGTAACTTTATTGATTATCCTGTCAATGAAATGCTTGCTGAAACCATTTTTACTCGCTATTAAGCGGATAAATTCAAGTTCTTTTTTACGATTAACATTTGATAAAGGGACGTGAAAAGCTCTGTGGATTAAACTATAAAATGTTGCTCTTTTTTGAGATTCCGGATGCGTTGAGTCTTGTCGAATAGTATTAATAGTTTGGGTGGGCTTCCTAAATATGGTATAAGAGAATTTGTTGGAGCTATTGTTAATAGTGACATCTAAGAAGTTTAATGAATTATTGACTTCCGCTTCGGAAGTAAACTTGATCCATGGATCAACTGCATTCAACTGTTCAAGAACGATATCACCGTTGGAGACGTTGTGATCTATTAAAGTAAATGTATCATCAACAAAGCGTGTCCAGAATACGATACCTTTAATTTTGTTAAGAATTTTGGAATTTTCCAAGTGGTCTAAATAAATTTCTGCCATTATTCCTGAAGCCGGGGAGCCCATAGGAAGACTATCCTGCTTATAAATTTTCCCATTAAAAGTGAAATAGTTGTTGGAAGTTACAAATTCTAAAATATTTAAAAATTCTTCTATTTCTTGTATGCTTAATTTTCTGTGTTTTAGAAAATTATCCTTGATGATCTTTAAAGTTTTCTTGACTGGTATATTGGAATACATGTTTTTAATGTCAAATGAGTACATTTTTTGTTGCGGCTGTAATTCTAGGCTTTTTGTCAAATTACAAAATTCTATAGAATTCTTGATGGAGTTGGGATTTTCAAATTTGTAGTATTTCTTCAAGAAATTATGAATAAATTTGGAAGTTTTGTAAGTCGGGCTGTTCCTGTAGTTAACTATGGGTCTTATGGGAATATCTATTTTGTGGACTTTAGGCAATGCTTTAGCTATGGGGATACTGGGATTCATATTAATGAGTTTTTGAGAATCATGTTCAGTAAGAATAAAGGACGTTTGTTTCAATAATTGTTTTAAGTTTTTTTTGGATATTGTTAGTAGGATCTTTTTTTATCAGTTTAAAAGAGTTATCAGAAAAGAAGGTTTCAGTTTTTTGCACGTAAGTTTCTTTGTTCATAATAACTGTGGCATTGCCTTTGTCCGCTTTCGTAACTATTAGATCATTTTCGTTAATCTTCTTTTTTAACGAGTCTATGGCTTTTTTGGGAGATAAAGGAGCTGTAGATTTGCTGCCTTTAATTAAATTAGAAATTTTTTTGCGAATATTAAGTCTGATTTCTGTTTGGCTGTCAATTGGTAGTTTTTGTATGGCGTTTTCAGTTTCGGCAGTGATAGTAATGGCATCTTTCAACTTAAAAGCAGTAGGCCAATTGAATTTAGGGCCCTTCTCTAAAATTTCGATATCCGGAGCGCTAAGTTGGGCATCAGAAAGATTTATAACCGGATCATGGAACTTCACGTCTTCCGAGTCGGAATCGTTGATGTGCCTATTGTATGGAAGGAAGTTTTTATTGTGACTATTATTACGTAAAAGTGAGTTGAATTTGTTGTCTAAAGTGGCCTGTTTTTGACAATTACATTCTCTATCTTCGTAAGAGCGAATATCTGAAAAGAATCCCATTCTAGAGGGGTTAGGGAGGACGAAGCAAACAGATGTGCTTCATATAACTTTGTGTTAAGTAAAGATTTTTTCCTGTGTAGAAACTTAATTTCATTCCTGATCCATAATGAATTAGACCTAGATTGGGTTTTTCTGTGCCAATAAGAACTGTTGTTCTTATTTTGATTGAACTTCAAAAAATTTGGAATGAGTCCATTATGTAAACATTTCTTCAAGAAAGCAATGTCCTTGCCTATTTTTGATAGCTTAATCTTAAAATTCAAGTAGGTGTTAGCTTTGTTTGCCTGGTTGGCATAATCATTACATAAAATAACAGAATATTATATATTAACACATCACACAAAAAGGAAGAATTTTAACGCAAGTTTTTACTGTATCATCCCATGTGGACAATTTTAATTTTAATGTCAACGGTATTCTTAAGTGCTGTGCTCAAAACAGTTCTGAATTCTTCACCATTTTAAATGACATATTCGGTTATCCGAATTATTTTAATGTGTTACTTTGTCCTTGTCCTTGTAGCTTTTTCTCAAAAGTTTTTATGGCTGATGATGTCTACAAGGTAGACGAAACATGTCCCGATATAATTAAAAATCATGTAAATATTTAGTTAATAAAGAATCTTGGTATTGTAAAGGTGGAACATTTGACCTAACCTTCAACGTATACTCACGACAATACGGGCTTTATAATGAAGTTTATTTTATGTAATGATTATGCCAACCAGGCAAACAAAGCTAACACCTACTTGAATTTTAAGATTAAGCTATCAAAAATAGGCAAGGACATTGCTTTCTTGAAGAAATGTTTACATAATGGACTCATTCCAAATTTTTTGAAGTTCAATCAAAATAAGAACAACAGTTCTTATTGGCACAGAAAAACCCAATCTAGGTCTAATTCATTATGGATCAGGAATGAAATTAAGTTTCTACACAGGAAAAAATCTTTACTTAACACAAAGTTATATGAAGCACATCTGTTTGCTTCGTCCTCCCTAACCCCTCTAGAATGGGATTCTTTTCAGAAATTCGCTCTTACGAAGATAGAGAATGTAATTGTCAAAAAACAGGCCACTTTAGACAACAAATTCAACTCACTTTTACGTAATAATAGTCACAATAAAAACTTCCTTCCATACAATAGGCACATCAACGATTCCGACTCGGAAGACGTGAAGTTCCATGATCCGGTTATAAATCTTTCTGATGCCCAACTTAGCGCTCCGGATATCGAAATTTTAGAGAAGGGCCCTAAATTCAATTGGCCTACTGCTTTTAAGTTGAAAGATGCCATTACTATCACTGCCGAAACTGAAAACGCCATACAAAAACTACCAATTGACAGCCAAACAGAAATCAGACTTAATATTCGCAAAAAAATTTCTAATTTAATTAAAGGCAGCAAATCTACAGCTCCTTTATCTCCCAAAAAAGCCATAGACTCGTTAAAAAAGAAGATTAACGAAAATGATCTAATAGTTACGAAAGCGGACAAAGGCAATGCCACAGTTATTATGAACAAAGAAACTTACGTGCAAAAAACTGAAACCTTCTTTTCTGATAACTCTTTTAAACTGATAAAAAAAGATCCTACTAACAATATCCAAAAAAACTTAAAACAATTATTGAAACAAACGTCCTTTATTCTTACTGAACATGATTCTCAAAAACTCATTAATATGAATCCCAGTATCCCCATAGCTAAAGCATTGCCTAAAGTCCACAAAATAGATATTCCCATAAGACCCATAGTTAACTACAGGAACAGCCCGACTTACAAAACTTCCAAATTTATTCATAATTTCTTGAAGAAATACTACAAATTTGAAAATCCCAACTCCATCAAGAATTCTATAGAATTTTGTAATTTGACAAAAAGCCTAGAATTACAGCCGCAACAAAAAATGTACTCATTTGACATTAAAAACATGTTGTTACGGAACCACATTTATTCCATGGACTGCCGTGTCATATCTTACTGGCATATCTATGAACATTACAAGTGACACAATACTGTTTATCTTGTTTGTGTAATCTTTGGTTGTGGTGTAGATCATGGCGTACAATGTATCTCTTGGTCAGTGCAGTGAATTGTAAACTTGTTTTATGTAAATAAATTGGAGCATTTGTGTTAAATTGTGTTAACGTTACATTATAAGCACTTTTCTCAACATCTGGCGACCGTGACAGGACTAGTTTCCGCGTAAATATGGCAGAAATTACGAAATTGAAAAGTGAACGAACACAATTGCGCCGATTGTTTACACGTGCTGGCAATGACTTTGAACAGAAGTTAAATGCAGAACAACCCACAAGAGAAGAGGTCTCCGCAGGATTCAAGATCTTCGAGGACAAAGCTGAACGATTATTCGTGCTCGATGAAAAAATTCGTGATGTTTGGTACGCCGGAGAGCACGAAGAAGAAGAAGAGATCGCTGCCGAATACGAAATCATGGAGGGATACCGCGAAAGGTGGTTAACCTTAAAGACCAGGTATGAGAATTTTTTGCATGATGACACACTCAGTGACAATGGGGCAAATAGTATTGCTAGTACTAGTTCTAGTAAATCCAGGAGTAAAAGAAATTTAAGATTGCCTAAATTAGAACTTAAACAGTTCGATGGAGATGTGCGTAACTGGATAGCCTTCTGGGGGCAGTTCAGAAAGATACATGAGGATGACGAAATCGAGGAAGAGGATAAATTCCAATACCTTTGCCAGGCTACTGTACCCGGGACGTCAGCTAGAGAACTCGTGGAAAGTTTCCCACCCTCAGCTTCAAATTATCAGAAAGCTATAGAGCAATTAAAATCGAGGTTTGCAAGAGATGAACTTCTGATTGAGATTTACGTTCGTGAACTCTTGCAATTAGTACTTCAAAAGAGTAGCATGTTAAACGATATAAGTCTACGGAGTCTTTTTGATAAACTGGAGACCCAGTTAAGGGCACTAGAGTCACTAGGGGTTACTAGCGATAAATATGCGGCAATGCTCTACCCGCTTGTAGAATCAGCACTACCAGATGACATTTTGAAAGCATGGGAGCGGTCTCGTATGTCGCAGGCATGTAAGAAGGGTGACCAATCTAATTATCTCGAGACACTTTTGAGATTTTTGAGACAAGATGTAGAAAGTGAAGAACGTCTCCTTCTGGCTCGTTCTAATTTCCTAGGTGGCTGTGGGAGTGCATCGCAAAACAACAAAGAAAAGCTACCGACAGCAGCAGTAATTTTTTCGAGTGAAGAGAAAAGGGGTGATAGGGCATGTATTTGGTGCGATAAAGGGAACCACATGTCTCAGGACTGTTTTAAAGCTAGAGGTCTCACTACAGAGAAAAAACAAGAAGTTTTGAAAAAGAAAGGAGCATGTTTCCATTGCCTCAAGGTGGGCCATAGTGCAAAAAAGTGCAAAGTTGTGCTCAAGTGCTTGATTTGTTGCAAGGGGCATCACACTATTATGTGCAAGGGTTTAAAGGATATAATTCCAGTCGATAGCAGCAAGAAAAGTTCAGTTGAGAAAGGAAACGAACCAGGTAGAACAGAGAACTTACTGTCTCATCAAAAGGGTCAGACATTGTTGCAAACTTTGGTAGTTAAAGTGTCGGTGGACAAGGTTGTTAAGTTGGCAAGAGTGTTACTAGACTCGGGATCTCAAAGATCATACATCACGAAGGACAGTGTTCACAAGCTTGGGCTGAAGAAGATAGGGGAAGAGACGTTAATACATAATCTGTTTGGTGGAGTAGAGACAGGGCGAGAAGTGCATGGTATTTATGAAGTTACTCTTAGAAGTTTAGATGACAAATTTGAGTGCACCATTCCTATGTTGGACCAACAGAAAATTTGTGATTTTGTACCCCGGCTTGAGACACAGCGGTATTACCCAGTGCTTCGAAACCACAACATAATCTTATCAGATGTAGGCTATAATGTTCCTGAGGTAAAGATATTACTTGGGGCAGACGTAATGGGGCAACTGCTAACAGGCTGCAGATTAGTTTTAGATGACACGATGGTTGCTCTCGAAACTAAGCTGGGCTGGACGGTGATGGGGCAGCGTAGAATATTCAGCAACTGCAATACAGTAACTGACCTCTTTAGTATGGCAGGTTTTAATGTAGCTGATTTGTGGCGTCTGGAAGCCATAGGCATTAGCGACCCGGCAGATGTCAAAACCAAAGAAGTTCTAGAAGCACAGACACTTGAATTCTTCGAGAAGACAGTGAAAGTTGACCAAGAAGGAAGATACGAGGTTTGCCTTCCCTGGAAAGAGGGGCACCCGCAGCTGAGGGACAACTACGATCTAGCGGAGAAGAGATTGTTGAGTGTAAGCAAAAGACTAGAAACCATTGGCAAGTTGGAAGAGTATGATGAAATCTTTCGTGAATGGCTGCGGGAGGGCATAGTTGAAATGATACCCTCTGCCAGCAAGAATGATGGTCACTACCTCCCTCACCAGCCAGTAATAAAGGAATCTAGTATGACCACCAAAATTAGGCCTGTGTTCGATGCCTCAGCCCAAGATAAAAGAGGCAACTCACTTAACAGCTGTCTGGAAAAAGGGCCCAATTTGGTGGAATTAATACCCAAGCTGTTGATACAATTCAGAAAACATGCTATTGGAGTGACAGCTGATATCAGAAAGGCATTTTTACAAATCAAGCTAGCCCAAGGTGACAAGGATTTTTTAAGATTTCTTTGTTGGAAGGACTGTCGTAACAAAGAGGTGGCAATCCTCAGGCACTGCAGAGTTGTCTTTGGAGTGTCGTCTAGTCCATTTCTACTGGGTGCGACTATATCACATCACTTGAGACATGCGCCTGAGGAACTGAATAGTACTGCAGAGCGACTCAGAGACTCTTTCTACGTGGACAACTGTGTTACCAGTGTAGCCAATGAAGAACAGTTGCAGAAATTTGTGAGGGAAGCTACTGCACTGATGTCTACAGCACAATTTGATCTTCGCGGATGGATCAGCAGCCCCGTTCATCAAGAAGACAGAGCTGCTATGCAAGATGGAGTTGTTCCAGTCCTGGGTCTCTTATGGGATGTCACTACAGATGAGCTTCTCTGTGATGTCAAAACCATTGCAATGACCACTTGTCGAGTTACCAAGAGGAATCTGTTGTCTGTGGCTCAGCGTGTTTTCGACCCAATTGGCTTCACATGTCCGTCTACCTTACTACCAAAGCTGATGCTGCAAGAAACATGGAAACACAAATTTCCATGGGATGAAGAGCTTCCGGATAGCATTACAAGTAAATTCAAGAACTGGGTGGAGCAGATGCAATGGTTAGCTAGATGTCGCCTTCCAAGGAGAATGGTACAAGTGGACTGGGGAGCGGAAGATATCAGTCTTCATGTATTTTGTGATGCGAGCAAACTTGCTTATGCAGCTTGTGTATTCTTAAGGGCAAGGAGAGGCGCAGAGGTATCGGTCCAGTTGGTCCAGGCTAAGGCGAGGATTGCTCCTGTCAAACATGTCACTATACCACGTTTGGAACTGTTGGCAGCAGTCATTGGTACCAGAATTTCTACCCAAGTGAAAGAGGCATTGGGACTACAACGGTGCAGAACATTCTTTTGGAGCGACTCGTCAGTAGCCTTGACTTGGATAAAGCGGGCGGACAACTGGAGTACATTCGTGGGTAACCGTTGTCATGAAATACGACAGTACACCAATACTGAGGATTGGCGCCACCTACCGGGGACTCTGAACGCAGCAGATCTTCCATCAAGGGGATGCAGTCCAAAGGCACTCTTTGAGAGCAAATGGTGGGAAGGACCACGGTGGCTAAAGGATAATCCAGAGCAGTGGCCTTTTTATGAAATTGCCGCACCTGAAGACGAAGTCAATATTGAGAAACGGAAGACAGTTATATCGAGTGTGGCGTGTAGTTCACCTGACTTTTGCTCGCGTCTCTTGTATTTCTCAAGTTATGTCAAGATAGTCAGAATGATTGGTTGGATCATCAGATTCTTCCGCAACCTTACTAAGGCAAAACAAGCAAGAAGAGGTGAACTCACTGGTGAAGAAATGCAACAAGCCGAGAACACCTTGTTGAGAGTTGTGCAGCAGGAATGCTTTCGAGATCACGAGCAGGAACTTGAGAAGAAAGTCAGGGTATTCAAGGACGAAATGGGAGTTCTGAGGGTTGAAACAAAACTTACCTTTGGGGAAGAAAGTGAAGCATTCACGAAACCCATCTTGTTGCCGTCAAACCATGCCATCGTGACCAGATTGGTTTGGGACGAACATCATCGGTCACAGCATGCAGGGCTACTGACGCTGTTAGCTAGACTCAGGGAAAGATTCTGGATTCTTGGAGTTAGGAAAGTGGCAGAAAGAGTTATTGCAAGATGTGTCAAATGTAAAAGGTACAAGGCTAGTCCTACAGCACCAGCTTTTGCTCCTTTGCCCAAGGATAGAGTGGGCTCAACAGCAGCTTTCGAGGTCTCGGGAGTGGATTATGCTGGACCGCTGTACCTAAAGTCTGGAGAAAAGGCGTGGGTTGTATTATTTACTTGTGCGGTGTATCGTGCGATACATCTGGAGCTGGTGCAGTCTTTGACAACTGATGCTTTCATTCTGGCGTTAAGAAGATTCATTGCCCGGCGTGGAAGAATTTCTGTGCTGTACTCAGACAACGGGACCAATTTCATAGGACTTAATAATGCCCTGAAAGCGTTGGATTGGGATGAGATTGTCACCCACTCGGCTGTGAGAAAGATTACTTGGAAATTTATCCCACCTACAGCAGCCTGGTGGGGAGGATGGTGGGAGAGACTAATCAGAACAGTGAAAGAACTACTGCGTCGGATCTTGGGACGAGCCTCTGTGTACTATGAAGAGTTATTTATTGTGTTATGTGTTTTTGTTTCAGTTGTGGTACGGAGTATTTTGCAATTGAAAATAACAATTGCAAGGTGGGAGGATGTTACGGAACCACATTTATTCCATGGACTGCCGTGTCATATCTTACTGGCATATCTATGAACATTACAAGTGACACAATACTGTTTATCTTGTTTGTGTAATCTTTGGTTGTGGTGTAGATCATGGCGTACAATGTATCTCTTGGTCAGTGCAGTGAATTGTAAACTTGTTTTATGTAAATAAATTGGAGCATTTGTGTTAAATTGTGTTAACGTTACATTATAAGCACTTTTCTCAACACATGTATTCCAATATACCAGTCAAGAAAACTTTAAAGATCATCAAGGATAATTTTCTAAAACACAGAAAATTAAGCATACAAGAAATAGAAGAATTTTTAAATATTTTAGAATTTGTAACTTCCAACAACTATTTCACTTTTAATGGGAAAATTTATAAGCAGGATAGTCTTCCTATGGGCTCCCCGGCTTCAGGAATAATGGCAGAAATTTATTTAGACCACTTGGAAAATTCCAAAATTCTTAACAAAATTAAAGGTATCGTATTCTGGACACGCTTTGTTGATGATACATTTACTTTAATAGATCACAACGTCTCCAACGGTGATATCGTTCTTGAACAGTTGAATGCAGTTGATCCATGGATCAAGTTTACTTCCGAAGCGGAAGTCAATAATTCATTAAACTTCTTAGATGTCACTATTAACAATAGCTCCAACAAATTCTCTTATACCATATTTAGGAAGCCCACCCAAACTATTAATACTATTCGACAAGACTCAACGCATCCGGAATCTCAAAAAAGAGCAACATTTTATAGTTTAATCCACAGAGCTTTTCACGTCCCTTTATCAAATGTTAATCGTAAAAAAGAACTTGAATTTATCCGCTTAATAGCGAGTAAAAATGGTTTCAGCAAGCATTTCATTGACAGGATAATCAATAAAGTTACTAACAAATCCAGTTCAACTTTACTTAGAGAAACAAAAAGAAAAACAGACAAATATGCCACTTTCACTTATACAAATAGTAAGATTTATGATATCACCAACACCCTCAAGAAACATAAGATCAACATTGCTTTTAAAACAGTCAACAATAATACTAATCTTTTTTACAACCAACATAAAATTAACAACACTACGAATAAATATAATAGGTCAGGCGTTTATAAGTTAAAGTGTAACCAATGTTCCGCGAGCTACATTGGGCAAACCGGAAGAGGCTTTTCAGTTAGATATAAGGAACATATCAACGCCGCTAAACATAGAAGGTACTCCGCCATGAGTACTCACATGACAGAATCCAATCATTCCTTCACTTCCATAGAACAGGACTTAAAAATTCTTTATTTTCATAATAAAAGCACTTTACTCAATGTTTTAGAAAACATCTATATTAATATAGATCATAAATGCAATCCCTTTCACAATTTAAATGAAATTTCCGAAACTGCGAACGTAATTTTTGAGGCATTGCTCAATAGTTCTTACTTTAACAAATCCAATAACAAGCTTCCATGTGACGGCTTCCCGCCTACTGATCCTAACCTTCCCCTAATTTCCCCTCATGGCGGCTCCCTTCACACACGACCTCCATAGTTCACTCTCAGTCAACCACAGGCTTCCACACTGAACTAGTCGCTGTCAGACAGGCGAGAACGTAAGTAATCAGATGTGCCGCACTTCTCATTTTCATTACTTTACATCTCAAGTTACAAAAACTTGCCTATTTTAACACTAACAACAGCTATCTTTCTTTTTCTAGGGCCCTCTACTGCACATTCCACATTACGTCATCACGTTCAAATTTCCCACCTAACTTCTCAACAGGAAATGCCAATACTACACCAATAAGACGGCTTTAACATATGCTCGCTGGATTTCTTATACATCGTTATTATCCTATTGGAATGAACATTATGCAATTCATTATCAAGCCTTCACGACATAACAGAATATTATATATTAACACATCACACAAAAAGGAAGAATTTTAACGCAAGTTTTTACTGTATCATCCCATGTGGACAATTTTAATTTTAATGTCAACGGTATTCTTAAGTGCTGTGCTCAAAACAGTTCTGAATTCTTCACCATTTTAAATGACATATTCGGTTATCCGAATTATTTTAATGTGTTACTTTGTCCTTGTCCTTGTAGCTTTTTCTCAAAAGTTTTTATGGCTGATGATGTCTACAAGGTAGACGAAACATGTCCCGATATAATTAAAAATCATGTAAATATTTAGTTAATAAAGAATCTTGGTATTGCAAAGGTGGAACATTTGACCTAACCTTCAACGTATACTCACGACAATACGGGCTTTATAATGAAGTTTATTTTATGTAATAGAAAGGACCATATACCAAGAATATTCAGTGTCTCTCAAAGTTGAAATATACATATATATCCTTGTTCTTTTTTGTGTGTAAAAGAGGACGAAACATGTACCATTATTTAGTATTGTTAAAAAACCACACCCTGGCACTACAGCCCTTGAAGGGCCTTGGCCTACCAAGCGATCGCTACTCAGCCCGAAGGCCTAAAGATTACGAGGTGTCATGTGGTCAGTATGACGAATCTTCTCGGCCGTTATTCTTGGCTTTCGAGACCGGTTTAGTATTGTTCTGAAAGGAATAAATTTAATTTGCAATGTAAGTGTGGAACTCCCCTGAAAGTACCATACCACTTGTTAAGAGCCAGAGTCGCTACACGTAGACTGTGGTACCAGCATAACATAGCTATGTTGAGCCAAAAAGTGGCATTTCCCTATAATTTTTAAAAGTAAGTTCGTTATATTCTAAAGGACATTGCATTTAGAAATCTATTGTTTGCAGGCAAAGTTGGAAAACCTTTAATCTCATTGATTGGCCCTTAGAGTGGCACAACTAAGTCCTCAGCTTCTCCTGTTGTTTCTTCTTCCTATTCTTCCTCCTCAGATTCATTGCTTTCATGATGAATGACTAATTCTTCCACTTCAGGAACAACTCTCCCCTCGTTATTTTAGAACTACACATTCTTCTTCTCAGTGTGTTTCACTTCATTTCTCCACATCGCTGCTGTCACCTGTAGGATGTATTGAAGTATCACAACTTGGCAAGTATATAATAATCTCCACTTGCCTATATCCAATACATAACATTTCCAGTTGGCCTAACTGATCAAGGGTTTGTTTTCACACAGCTCTAGCCCTGTGTCCAGTCCATGGCCAGTCCTTGAAGTCACTGTTTTGTTATAATGCTGCTTTGCCACAGACTATACTATTTCGATAGCACTGAAACTTGAGTGATATGGAGTACGTCGTAGATATAGCACTGTTAACGTCTAGGACAAAATAAATTATATTTAGTGTAGTAATAGTCAAATAATTATAAGACAAAAATGTAGTTTCAGAAATTCCGGAACTAGGGAATAACAGTGGAGAAGTCAAAATCAAGAACCACATATAGAACCCAGTGAAGCGGTAAGTTATGATGCCACTTCCTATATCGAATCAATCAATCAATCAATCAATCAATCAATCAATCAATCAATCAATCAATCAATCAATCAATCAATCAATCAATCAATCAATCAATCAATCAATCAATCAATCAATCAATCAATCAATCAATCAATCAATCAATCAATCAATCAATCAATCAATCAATCAATCAATCAATCAATCAATCAATCAATCAATCAATCAATCAATCAATCAATCAATCAATCAATCAATCAAACAATCAGCACTGATCTGCACTTATTACAGGTTGCTCAGGTTGCAGATATTATTTACCTAGTCTTTTCATCAATAATTGTGGAGAATTTGGAAATTTATTGAACATCTCCCTTTGTAAATTATTCCAATGTCTAACTCCTCTTCTTAAAAAACAAATATTTTCCCAAATTTGTACCCTTAAATTCCAACTTTATCATCATACTGTGATCTTTCCTACTTTTAAAACACCACGCTTATATATCCGTCTACAAATGTCATTCCAAACCTTTTCTCCACTCGGAACATACCACTTAGTCACACAGCCAGCCTCCTTTCTCTCAAGAATTCCTAGCCCAAACTCTGCAACATTTTTGTAACGCTACTCTTTCGTTAGAAATCACCTAGAAGAAATTGTGCTGTTTTCCTTTGATTTTTTCAGTTATCGAATCAATTAATGCTTGTGAAGGTCGCATGCACTGGAACCATACTCTTGTTGGGGTCTTAACAGAGTCTTATGTGCCATCTCCTTTACATCCTTACTCCTCTAAATACCCTCATATCCACGTGAAAAGAGATCAGCGCACAATCATAAGAAACTTCAGTAAATTAAAGTAAGAACATACCAGTTACAAAAGCCATCTTTCGTTCCAGCATGAACAATAACCAGTATACCTCCCTCAGATGTAGGTCGACGAATTACTCCTTGAACATCATGTCCAGATAATCTTAACCCTTCGATCATAAGTTTGATGTTTTTGCTACTTTAGGGATATGTTTCAATATCTTCAATAATGTAATCGTGATATCACAATATTGTTCTAGGGAATGAAAATTAGATACTCTGAATCATCGTAGTACTGAAATTTGATTGTGTACATTCTCGAGTGTTAGGACTTCGTGGCTAAATATTGTCAGTTGTAAATCGAGAATGCCAGGATTGTGAATGTCATTTCTTGATTTCGTGTTAAATTTGTAGTTTGGACGTGGCGCATTTTAATGTTAAATAGTTATGTGTTTATTCGTCTCATAACTTTTTGCAGGTGATATACCTTTACTTCTGTTGTGTAGATATTGCCAAAGAAAAGGTATGAAACATGGGACTCTGTAAGTGTCCCAAACGTAAGGTTACGAACCAATTCTGTTTTGAACACCGCGTTAATGTTTGCGAGCATTGCATGGTGACAAACCATCCAAAGGTAATCAATTTTATCTTCTATCTATTCATTATTTCGTTTTTTTAACAGGAAAACTTTACATTATGGCCCCTTAACCTAATGTCCCTAACATAACCTAACACAACTTCTTCATAGTTTCTGAATCTGCAGTGGTGCGTGTCATCAATTTGCCTTTATTTTTTTCAGTACTTTTTGACATTTTTCAGTTGTGATTTGCATAATTACTTATTTACTTATTTACACTATAATCTCTTGTCGTGGATGGTCATTTTCATGTGCAGCCCGATATACTTTCTCATTTATATTGCAGTTGGAAGGTAAAGGGGGAGGTACCTGTCAACTAGTATATATGTAGCAGAATGTTTTCCGTACATATCTAGTGAAGAGCCACTGCCATTAGCCGCTTGAGTCGCAGAATTCAACATAGCTACCAACTGCTAAACAATTAAAACTCCTGTGCTCTAGGCTGGTGGTCTGACACTGAACATTGCCTTGGTGAGAATGCAGCTGTGCACCCATGACATTTTAGACCGAAGGGTTTTGTCACTATTTGGGACATGCGCAGACCAGTAATTGATATACTGTACACACCCTTGATGTGTTGGGCCTAAGTCAGCATTTGGTGATTGTGTGAGGAAGTAAGGTAAGTCACTAAGAGGAAGAGAACATTGTGACGTGCAATGGGGGAATTGTATATGTTTACAATTTTCTAAATAGGCCGACACAAGCGTAGTTAAGGCACTCCACTCAGTCCTGTTGTACACGGTGACTCAGCGAAGGGTGATTCTTTATTTCTGTTCTCTGAGTAGTTCATGGGATTGCCGATATGAACGTCATTACGAGCTACAAACTGTTACGAAGTAATTGGCCTGGATTTGCAAAGATATGTTACAGGTACTCAATTACCTTTTCCTTACCTTTGGGGCAGTATGCGCTGCGGCAATAGAAAAAGACCCCCTTGAAGGGTCAGGAGCCACTGTTCTCATGGCAAGAGATTGGCCTGGATTTGCACAGATGTGTTACCTCCACTAACAGAGCCTTTTCTTGTGTTTTTACTCTTCGCGGGTTGGTAACGGAAGTTGTGAGCTAGGAATTCTTGGAACGTCGTCATGTCGGCAAATGGCAGTGCTAATAGCTGGTTGGCTGCCTGTGAGTGGCGCGTGAAATGTTTTGTTAGATTATAAAATAAATGCACCTTTTTTGGGCGGGTTGGTGTGGTCCTGGCATTCATAATGAACACATCTCTCTTCTAAAAGGATTTTAAGCTAAGATTTATATATATTTCGTCGCAAACTTGTGTTGTATTCTGGAGTTCCAGCACTAGGTTTGTAGGCCTACCGTCAGATGACAGGTCACCTGGAATTGAAGATTTGTCATGCATCGTCTGTTGTGTTGCACTTGACCACTCTAGAATACAAAATTTTGGTCGGTCACGGAAGAGGAGGCATTGATGAGCGTTATGGATTATAAGATGTTGAGGTGGTCAGTAATAGCAATATTATTAATTTTAATATTTTTTCCCTCCAAGTACTCCTATGGTTTTCAGGCACTAAAGTGATTGAATTTTGTCCCGCAGGAGTTCCTTTCTGTGCCGATAAATCTTCAGATACTGGGCGAGTTGGTCGTGCGCTTAGGGGCGTGTGGCTCTGAGCTGCATCCGAGAAATAGTGGGTTCAAACCCCACTGTCGGCAGCTGTGAAGATGGTTTTCAGTGGTTTACCATTTTTCACACCAGGCAAATGCTGGGCCTGTACCTTAATTAAGGCCACGGCCGCTTCCTTCCCATTTTCTATCCCATCATCGCCATAAGACCTATCTGTGTCGGTGTGATGTAAAGCAAAAAAAAAAACTTCAGGTACAAGGCTGGCATGAGCACTTTCAAAAACACTTTGTACAGTTGACTTCGAACCAGAGACTTTTTACTCAAAGTAAGGGCTGTAATGGCTGAACAACTCAGCTCACTTAGATTGTGAGCTGATATCGATGATATGGATTGTGTTTCTAATCTGGACCCAAGACAATGATTTGGCTTTTTGCTGATCTAAGAATAAATGCACAAAAGTCTGGCATGATGTTTTGGCATGTGCAGTTTGCAGAAGCAGGTATGACTGTAAAGATGGACTTCATACTGGAAGTCGTTTGAGAGAAAGCTTCACCGTTAAATTTTGAGAGTAAATGTAATCCTCGACATGGTCCGTTATTGGAATAATAATATTTTTAAACCATCATTGTTATTTTTAATGGTATTTTACTTCAAATCTCTTCAAGATTTTAAAAATTCATTTCATTATTACATGTTAATTAGACACTTATTTTCAATCTAAGGTGAAGACAATGGCTGATGATGCCTTCATACAAGGCGAAACATGTACCACTATTAGTTAACAAATCTATGTAAATCATCCAAGACTAGACTTTGTATTGATTAGGTGGTCTATTTAATAAATAACTTACTGTTATTATTCCAATCAAATATCATCAATACGGACCAAAATGATATTACATGTAATGGTCTGTTATGGAATGAAATGGAGATAACGAAGCACCATAGGATTCTGAAAGTTATTATGAAGCATGTTTCTGTTTCTATACACATATTATTTACATAAAATTGTAGAATAATTGGATAACAATTATTTTACCTGGAATGAATTCGATATTTTTGAACTTAATAATGAAAAAAGTATAAAAATTAAAATGGGAGTTTCATCACTCATTGCTGTTATGGACTTGAGAATCACTTTTCTATATTGTATTTCTTGATGTCCCTTCACTTACTATCAGTTTGAGAAGGTTGTCAATGATGTACTACTATATTTACTGACAAATGTCTGTCATTTGGGACTGATGACCTTGATGTTAGGCTTCTTAAACTAATCATCTTTGTCATTTGAAAGTTCATTAGTGCCATCTGACTGTAACTGGATGTGATCCTGTTACTTGGTCGTAGAAGGTGAACATCTTCCAAGTGAGTGGCTGCATGGTATGGGTCACGTAGCTCTCAGCTTGCATTTGGGGATAGTGGGTTCGAACCCCACTGCCAGCAGCCTTGAAGACGGTTTTCTGTTGTTTCCCATTTTCACATCAGGAAAATCCAGGGGCTGTACCTTAATTACGGCCTTGGTCACTTCCTTCCTGCTCCTAGCCCTTTCCTATCCAGTCTTCACCACAAGACCTCTTTGTCAGTGTGACGTAAAGCAAATTGTAAAAAAAAAAAAAAAGAAGTTTTTTGTAAATGTCTTGCCAAATATTTCTTGTAGATGGTAGTGTGCCATGCTCTGGGTTGAAATAAATGGTTTGTTTGAACCAGTATTTTGTTTTGTTTAAATCAGATTTAATTTCAGATACATAGAATACTATCTACTGCCCAACATTAATAGCATTATATGGAAGTTTAAGTTATGCAAATCTTACCTGGAATTGCTTTTAAAGAAGAGATGTGTTCATTACAATAGCCAAGGACCCACCAGCCCGCCTTCAGATGTACTTTTATAACCTAATGAGGTGTAACACGTGCCATTTTCCAAATGAAGTCATTCCCAGAAATCAACACAAATACATTGTTACCCACCTGTGCAGGATAAAAGCAGTGACTTTGTTACTATCTGGCACAATTCATTAATTCTGCTTTAGGCCACTATCGACCATAGAGTGTACTGCTGTCTCCGTAGGAAATATTCTTCGCGGTCCTAACCTGGTATGCCCCCAGACCATTGTTTTTTCCATTAAGTTATAGTCTCGGTCAGAATTGCACTAAGTTTTACCTGGCAAATTATTTGCTGAATCTCAAATTATTGTATTATATTTTGAGAACTCCTGTCACTAGCGTACTGATTTCATATGGAAATATTGCTTCATTATTACAATGGTAATGAACTAAGCACAAAAAATTAGTAAATCTTACACAAAAAGACAAGCTTAGAGGCTTTCTATGTGCATATATATGAATGTACATACCCAAAATATGAAAAGATACTGAAGCAGACCTGAAGATGATTTTCCGTAGTTTCCCATTTTCACACCAAGCAAATGCTCAGGATGTACCTTAATTAAGGCCACGGCCACTTCCTTTCCACTCCTAGCCCTTCCCAGTCCCATCGTCGCCTTAAGATCTATCTGTGTAGGTGTGATGAAAGTAGCTTGTACGAGGCATGTTTTTTAGTAAGGTCCGTTTGAAAATAAGTATACAACGAAAGGTTATTTCAAAAAGTAAATTTATTTTCAGAAAGTACATACTTCACTCTATTTTTCGACATAGTTGCGAAGTTTGTTCAAACACTTATCATACCTCGTAACCAATTTTAAAGTACCCTCTTCATAGAAACTTGCCGCCTGCTCCGATAACCAAAAGTTCACTGCCGTTTTCACGTCGTCGTCATTGTAATGGTTGCCACTGAGGTGATGTTTGAGGTGGAGGAACAGATGGTAATCGCTCGGTGCAAGATCAGGACTGTAAGGTGGGTGGTCTAAAACTTCCCAGCCAAAACTGTCCAATAAATCGCGGGGTCTGACCTCCAGTGTGAGGTCTTGCATTGTCATGGAGAAGGACAATTCCCTTTGTCAGCATGCCGCGTCTTTTGTTTTGAATCGCTCTGCGTAGCTTTCTCAGGGTTTGGCAGTATGCTTCTGCGTTGATAGTGGTTCCTTGTTGCATGAAGTCGACCAACAAAACACCATGCCTATCCCAAAACACCGATGCCATGATTTTGCGCTGGGACAGAGTCTAAGTTAATAAATTTCTGTTAAATTTTAAAACAGAGTCTGTTTGGCCTTCACCTTTACAGGCGAGTGTGTATGTCTCCATTCCATGCTCTGTTGCTTCGATTCGGGCGTGATATGCAAAACCCATGTTTCGTCTCCAGTTACGATCTGACTCAAGAATCCGCCAACTTCTTTGTCATAATGAGTCAAGAACTTCATCGCACACTCAAATCTTTGGTTTTTGTGGTTTCGGGACCCAACGGGAGCACAGTTTCCTAAACTTTAGGTGTTCAGAAACAATGTTGTAAAGCACTGTTCTTGACACGTCAAAAAATTTGTTTGAGAGACCTGTTATTGTGAAGCGCCTGTTCTCACGAATCTTCGCTTCAACTGAAGCCACCAAATTGTCTGTAATCAAGGAAGGGTGACCAGAGAGGTCCTCATCATGGACGTTGTCACTGCCATCTTTGAATTGTCGTACCCACTTACACACTTTGCTTTCACTCATAACAGTATCACCGTACACTTCGCAAATCTGTTGATGAATTTCTGCAGCAGACAGGTTCCTTGCTGACAAAAACCGTATCACTGACCGAACCTCACACGCGGTGGGCGAGTTGATAGTCTTAAACATTTTGAAAGCACAGATTAGAACTAAACGGGTTAGCTACAGAGCTGAAACTGAGCACAGTTGTTCCCGGGGCATGCCGGTATACGACGCACATGCTCGTTGCGATATGCGCGCGAACCACTAGTGTCTACAACAAAACGGACCTTACTTAAAAATACGCTTCGTAAAAGAAGTCAGATTGTAAGTTTCACCAGGAGGAAAAGTGCTCTCAGTGTTACTGTGCTGATGGGGTGATAGTACCTCATCGGAATCGCACCAAAGGTGTACAAATTTTACTTCATGCTTAGTTGTCGCAAGCAACTGTGCAGCAAGCAGAGCAGCTTAGCTTTGCGTGTCACCGAAGCAAGAACGGTTGCGTATTGAGCGTACAAGCCATATAGCTACTTAACCTGGGTTTCTTCAAGCCTGGCAAGTTTTTCAGGACCCATTTGGGTTGCCAGTCTTCATGAGTGTACATCACTGTGCTACTATATGTTACTGTTGCTGTGCATTTCGTTCAGTGCAGCTTAGTATTTGTTAGCAGTGAAAGCAGCAGTAGGAAGATGAACAAACCAACTGTAAACAAAATCGAAGAGTGATTAAGAAGCGGTAGATTTTTTACTAGCAATGAAAGAGGGTTCAAGTCAAGTATAGAAAAAGTATTCATTTGTTTATGATCAGGTATCCCGTAAGGCCATAGGTTTCTCGTATTGCAATTTTTGTAAAATGCTACTAAGGACGCATTCAGGAGCCTCATTTGGAAATTTGTTCAGAACTTACCACAGTCTATAAATATTTTAAAGGAGGACAAAACATGTTGGCTGATAAATGCGTGGAAATATACACCAAGGACTTAGGACAATTTTTCACTATTGAGGGTGAATGATATCTATTAATTTGGGGCAGTTGTTCAATCAGTCAACATTGATCTGCATTTAGAGCAGTTGACCAGGTGGCAGATTCCCAATCATTTGTTTTCCTATCCTTTTTTTTTAAATGATTGCAAAGAATTTGGAAATTTATTGAACATCTCCCTTAGTAAATTATTCCAATCGTTAATTCCCCAATTTATAAACTAATATTTGCCCCAATTTGTTCTCTTGAATTCCAACTTTGTCTTCGTATTGTGATCTTTCCTACTTTTAAAACGCCACTCAAACTTATTCGTCTACTGATGCCATTCCACGCCATCTCTCCACTGACAGCTCGGAACATACCACTTATTATGAAACAGTGTTGAGTTTATGGTCCACCCAGTCAATACTCATCACTTTGCAGGTGAAAACTATTTAATATTAAACATTGTTTCATGATTTTAACTGTATCAATACGGATCTATATTATGAAGTTTGTAAATTGTACATACCACTTAGTCGAGCAGCTCGTCTCCATTCTCCCAAATCTTCCCAGCCCAAACTTTATAACATTTTTGTAACGCTACACTTTTGTTAATAATGACCCAGAACAAATCAAGCTGCTTTTCTTTGGAATTTTTCCAGTTCTCAAATCAAGTAATCCTGGTGAGGGTCCTATAAACTGGAACCATACTCTAGTTGGGGTCTTACCAGAGACTTATATGCCCTCTCCTTTATATCCTGACTACAACCCCTAAATGCCCTCATAATCATGTGCAGAGATCTGTACCTTTTATTTACAATCCCATTTATGTGATTACTCCAATGAAGATCTTTCCTTATATTAACACCTAGTTACTTAGTGATCACCATAAGAAACTTTCACCCCATCAATGCAGTAATTAAAACTGATAGGACTTTTCCTATTAGTGAATTCACAACGTGACTTTTAATCCTGTTTATTATCATACCCTTGCCTGCTGTCCATCTCACAACATTGTCGAGGTCTTTTTGCAGTTGCTCACAATCGTGTAATTTATTTATGACTCTATACAGAATAACATTGTCTGCAAAATGTCTTATCTCTGCTTCCTATTCTTTACTCATATATATATATATATATACATATATAAGAAAACAAAAGGTCGAATAATACTGCCATGAGGAATTCCCTTCTTAATGATCACATGATCAGATAAGGCTTCACCTACTCTCATTCTTTGAGTTCTATTTTCTAGAAATATAGCCACCCATTCAGTAACTCTTTTGTCTAGTCGTCTTCCATGATCTAACCTGTCAAATGCCTTAGATAGGTCAATCGCAATACAATCCATTTGACCTCCTGAATCCAAGATATCTATTATAACCTGCTGGATTTCTACAAGTTGAGCTTTAGTGTAATAACATTTCGTAAACCCGAACTGTCTTCTATCGAACCAGTTATTAAATTCACAAACGCGTCTAATATAACACTGACCTGCAAATTCAAACTTTCCGATTATTGCATGAAGTTTACATAGTGATCTTTTATATTTCTGGCATGCTGATTCCGGAACTGAAGTCGGTTATCCCCTATCACATCAGGTTTTATGCAAATTCAAAATGAAAATTTGATAAATATGCAGCACCCGCACATGCAAGATTTCTATTATCATATGTAAACCCTTCTTTCTTATTATTTTCACCCATCTGAACACTCCTGTCTTGCACTGGTATACTTATGAACATTATATAAAGATACGTAGTGTATCGTGTTATCAGATCTGTAGAAAAACACAGCCAAATAGACCAAAATTTACCATGCATTAAGCCTCATAACGTACCGAGGATGGTAAGTCTACAGTTTCAAATTTATAATGTCCTACCTTAGTATAAGAAATGCCTTCTCCTTGCTTTTCGTGTGTGAGGAGTAGTTGGACCTTCTCTCTTTAGTAACCAGCATGTTTTTTTTGCAAGCTCATTTTGCAGCCTAAATCTTGGAAGGAAACAAGCAATCTATCCACCATTTTTTTGTAGTCTAAATCCTTTGTGTTTCCAAGAAAGTTTTTGACCACATTCCGGAATGCTGTACATGCCGATCGCTCTGTAAGGCACATAACGTCTTCAAAATTAGCATCAGAAAGAAGGTTTCAGATATCTGGACCTGTGAAAATACCCTCCTTGATTTTGGAATTACTGAGGCGTGGGAATCGATGACATGAGTACTGAAAGCATTCACCTTCATTGTTTAGGGCCTTAAGGAATTGCTTCATAATACCTAGTTTGATATGAAGTGGAGGCAACAGTATTTTGCTCTTGGGAACAAGAGTTTCTTCTTTTATGTTTTTCGACCCACTTCCATACAATGCCACGCTCCACATGAAAGTCTTCAGAAACATCTTTCTAATTCCTATATCAATGTTTGAAGTGAACAAATTTCTTTTCTTAAGGAAGCTGTTCCTTGCTTGTGCTAGTCTGCATTTTATGTCCTTACTTCTGCCGTCGTTAGTTATTTTACTACCCAAGTAACAATATTCATCTACTTGCTTTAAGACTTCATTTCCTAATCTAATATTTCCTGCATCACCTGCCTTTGATTTATTTTCATCTTGTACTCCTTACCCAAGACTTCGTCCATACCATTCAGCAGCTTCTCAAGACCTTCTGCAGTCTCAGATAAAATAACAATATCATCGGCACACGTCAATGTTTTGATTTCCTCTCCTTGGATTGTGATTCCCTTTCCAAATTCCCCTTTGATTTCCTTTACTGCCTGTTCTCTGTCATCATCATCATTTCCCTTTATCCAGCTGTAGCCGGGTAGGGGCAAATATGGTTCCTCTCCACTTTCTTCGGTCTTTCCACCACTCCTCCTCCAACACTGTGTCCCAGTCCAGGTTTCTTTCTATAATGCTGCGTTGGATGGTATCCTTCCATCTCAATCGTGGTCGTCCACGGCCTCTCCTTCCTTGGATTTGCATTTCCATCACCTTTTTTGGCATTCTTTCGTTGCTTATTCGCTTTATGTGCCCAAACCATCTTAGTCGGCTCTTCTCTATTCTATCATTCATTTTTTCCACTCCAATTTCTTCCCGGATTTTCTCATTCCTTCTTTTGTCTCTTCTACTCTTCTGTATCATACTCCTCAAGAATTTCATTTCGGCTGCCTGTATTCGACTCTAATCCTTCTTTGTCATTGTCCAAGTTTCTGCTCCGTAAGTTGTTATGGGTACGTAATACATCTTGTACATAGTATCCTTTGCTTCCATTGGCACATCTTTGTCCCATAACATATTTCTTACAGTATGATAGAAACAACTTCCAGCTTGAATCCTTTTACTAATCTCAGCATCCAGTCGAGCATTCTCCATTAATTCACTCCCCAGGTATTTAAACGTTTCCACTACTTCCAAGGGCTTGTCTGCAAGTCTAATCTGACCTTTCCCTTCTTTCTCCCCTCTAGTCATAACAAGAGTTTTACTCTTTTCTACACTTATTTTCAATCCACATTCTTCAATCTTCCCATTCACCACATTCAACTGTTCTTGAACCTTCCTGTCGTCTTCTCCCCAAATCACAATATCATCTGCAAATAACATCATGTTCATTTCTCTTCCTCCATATGCTGCTTTTGCCGTTCTCATGATGTCATCCATTACTATTGTAAACAGGATTGGTGATAGAACACTTCCCTGTCTCAGCCCGCTAGTGATTTTGAACCAACTTGTCCTGCCAACTTGTGTTTGCACGCAACTACAACATTCCTTATACAATGCCATGATCATTTTTATTAATCCCTGTCCAATTCCTTTTTGCACCAGACTGTCCCAAACTTTCGTCCTAGGGACACTGTCATATGCCTTTTCAATATCAATGAATGTCATCACCATATCATTCCCATACTCCCAATGCTTTTCCATTAGTTGTCTCATAATGAAAATGGGCTCTATTGTTGACCTTCCACTTCTGAAATCAAACTGATTTTCCTGTATCTGCTTCTCAACCCTCAACCTTATTCTACTTTCCAGTATCCTTTCCATTATCTTAGCAACATGGGATATTAGAGTAATTCCCCTGTAGTTCTTCAAAACTTTCTTATCACCTTTCTTGAAAATTGGGATGATTATTCCTTTTTGCCAATCCTCAGGGACCTCCTTATTCTCCCAGACATTCCTGAGAACCCGATATGTCCACTGCAGGCCTACAGCTCCAGCTGCCTTTATCATCTCCACTGAAATTTCATCTATTCCAGCAGTTTTTCCATTCTTCATCTTTCTTACTGCCATTTCAATTTCATTCATTGTACTTTCTTTATCCATTTCTTCGTCAACTAATTGCCTTTCCTGGTCGTCCATTGAATGACTGTCATCCGTTCTTATGTTCAGCAGCTTCTGAAAATATTCTCTCCATCTATTTCTTATTTCTTCTGGCTTTGTTAAAATTATGCCACCTCCATCCTTCACAAATCTGGTGTTTACTTGATCTCTCCTTTTGTTTCTTAAGATACCATACAGTAATTTCTTGCTGCCCTGCGTATCATCTCTGAATGTCTGTGTGAATAAGCCCCAGCTTTTCCTCTTTTCTTCCTCCACTACTTTCTTGGCCAAATTCTTTGCCTCCACATATTTTCTTCTACTTTCTTCAGTCTTAGATGTTTTCCATGCTTTCCATGCCATTTTCTTTTCCTTCACTTTAATCTTTACCCTATCATTCCACCAGTGTGTTTCTTTGTCTTTCACATTTCCTGATGTTCTACCACACACCTTTTCTGCACATCCAACCAGTGCTTTCTTAAATCTTTTCCATTCCTCTTCAACATTCCCCACCTCTGTCCTGGGTACCAAGGGTATTATTTCCCTTTGAAATTCTTCTTGTATGCTTTTCTCCTTCAACTTCCATACTTTTAATTCTTTTCTCTCTTCTTAATTGGGGTTTTTCAATCTTTCCAACTTTCCCAGGGAGTGGCGCCCCTGCCTATGTGAGTCCCAGAGCACACTGACCCGGTGTGTAACATCTGGTATGAGTCCCAGCTCAGGGTTATGAGTGAAGACCTCAATGGCATCTACGGCGGAGAAGGTGGACTTCGGTACGGCGGAGATGGCGAAAGGGGCAAACCCGTACCGTCTGTACTCCAGAGGAGCGGCTACGAAAGGCGTCTGTCTCCATGTTAGGGGCGGCCTAATTTTGAACCTGGCAGTAGGTATAAAATGCCTTTGGGTGTGGCGAGCCCATCGTAACAATAGCCTATATGGACAAAGCAGATATGGTGCCTCGGAAAAGGTTAGGGCGTTCCCCTGTTCTCTGTAAACATTGAAAAGGAGAGGGGCAAACTGCAGCCGTGCCTCACTCCTTTTGGTTTACTGCTTCTTTTTCAAAGATCTCGATTCTTATCACTGCAGACTGATTTTTATACAAATTGTAGATAATTCTTCGTTCTCGGTATCTGATCCCAATCACCTTCAGAATCTTAAATAGCTTGGTCCAATCAACATTATCAGATGCCTTTTCTAGATCTACGAATACCATGTACGTGGGCTTGTCCTTCTTGATTCGATACTCTAAGATCAGATGTAAAGTCAGGATTGCTTCATGTGTTCCTACATTTCTTCTGAAGCCAAATTGATCTTCTCCCAACTCAGCTTCAACTTGTTTTTCCATTCTACTGTAAATAATACGTGTTAACATTTTGCAGGCATGAGATACTAAACTAATGGTGTGGTAGTTTTCACACCTGTCAGCACCGGCTTTCTTGGGAGTAGGTATAACAACATTCTGCCGAAAATTGGATGGGACTTCTCCTGTCTCATACATCTTACACACTAAATGGAATAACCATGCCATGCTGGTTTCTCCTAAGGCAGTCAGTAATTCAGAGGGGATGTCATCAATTCCAGGTGCCTTGTACCTATTTAGGTCTCTCACAGCTCTGTCAAACTGTCTCTCCCATTTCATCAGCATCAACAGCCTCTTCTTGTTCCAGAACCAAATTATCTACATCTTTACCTTGATACAACTGTTGGATATGTTCTTGCCATCTTTCTGCTTTGTCTTCTTTCCCTAGAAGTGGCTTTCCATCTGAGCTCTTAATATTCATACACCTAGATTTCCTTTCTCCAAAGGTTTCCTTGATTTTCCTGTATGCAGCATCTACTTTTCCCAGGACCATACAACCTTCGACATCCCTGCACTTCTCCTTCAGCTATTCTTCCTTAGCTACCTTGCATTTTCTATCCACTTGATTCTTTAATCACCTGTATTCTTTTCTGCCCTCTTCATTTCTAGCATTCTTGTATTTTCGTCGTTCATCAATCAGGTCTAGTATCTCCTGAGTTATCCACTGATTCGTAATTGATCTTTTCTTCCATCAAACATCTCTTCAGCAGCCCTACTGACTTCATTATTCATGACTATCCACTATCCACTCTTCGTCTATTGTGTTTCCTTCAGCCTTTTCATTTAGCCCTTGTGCAACGTGTTTCTTGAAACAATCCCTCACACTCTTTTCTTCCAACTTGTCTAGATCCTATCTTTTTGCATTCTTTCCTTTCTTCAATTTCTTCAACTTCAGATGGCATTTCATGACCAACAAGTTGTGGTCAGAGTCCACGTCTGCTCCTGGAAGAGTTTTGCAATCCAACACCTGGTTTCTGAATCTCTGCCTAATCATAATGAAGTCTATTTGATACCTTCCAGTGTCTCCAGGTCTCGTCCACGTATACAGCCGTCGTTTGTGGTGCCTGAACCAAGTATTGACAAGGACTAAATTATGATCAGTACAGAATTCAACCTGCTGAGTTCCTCTTTAATTCCTTTGTCCCAATCCGAATTCTCCTACTGTATTACCTTCTCTTCCTTGGCCTATCACTGCATTCCAGTCTCCCATCACAATTAGATTCTCGTCACCTTTTACATATTGTAATAAATCTTTTATCTCTTCATATTTTCTTTCGATTTCCTCATCATCCGCTGGACTAGTAGGCATATAGACCTGCACTATTGTGGTGGGCATTGGTTTGGTGTCTATCATGACTACAATAATTCTTTCACTATGCTGGTCATAGTAGCTTACCCGCTGCCCTATTTTCTTATTCATTAATAAGGCAACTCCTGCATTTCCCCTGTTTGATTTCGTGTTGATAATTTGGTAGTCGCCGGACCAAAAATCCTGTTCTTCCTGCCAACGTACTTCACTTATACCAACTACATCTAACTTTAGTCTATCCATCTCCCTTTTCAGATTCTCTAACCTACCACGACGATTCAAACTTCTAACATTCCACGCTCCAACTCGCAGAATGTCAGTATCCATCTTCCTGTTGATCGCCCCCTCTCATGTAGTCCCCACCCGGAGATCCGAACATGGGGCTAGTTTACCTCCGGAATATTTTACCTGGGAGGAAGCCATCATCAGTACATCATTCATACAGAGAGAGCTGCATGTCCTCGGGAGTTACTGTAGTTACGGCCGTATTTTCCCGTTGCTTTCAGCCGTGTAGCAGTATCAACACAGCTAAGCCATGTTGAGTATTATTACAAAGCCATATCAGTCAATCATCTATACTGCCGCCCTTGCAAATTCTGAAAGGCTGCTACCCCCCTTTCGATGAACCATTCCTTAGTCTGGTCTCTCAACAGATACCCATGCGATATGTTTGCACCTGCGGCTCAGCTGTCTGCTTCATTGAGACGCAAGCCTCCCCACCGTGGCAAGGTCACATGGTTCGCAGTGGAGGAGTTGTACGATAACCTCTGGAATGTTGTTGCAGTAAACCAAGGCTCCCCTCTTCAGAAAAGAAGGGTGTAAATTCTTGTTCGCGATGTCTGTACCAATTGTACGTCGTCCCTGGTGCCGTGTTCCTTTCATGAGGCCTAGACCCGAGTAACTCAGCAGATTCCTTTGTAAGGCCAAGGTCTCGAACAAAGTCATTTAATGCACTTTGCTCGAACAGTCTCGGTTCTTTTTCAACGTATTCAGGGGAGAAATCACAGTCAGAGTTAGTGCCCGCCATTTCTGCGTCAGATTCAGAAGAGGGACAGTCCTGTAAATGTTCTGGACACTGTGGTACTGGTGTATCAGGGCCATGAGGAAGGGGTAAAATTGCAGATCGAATATTGCTTGGATACACAATGTTGCCTTTGTTGCTGCTGTTAAATCCCTTCACATTCGCAGAACAGAAGTAGCAGCGAGTACTGTGGTCTGGGGTTATTGCCACACCATTGGAATACCGAATGGCAATCCAGTTAGCTTACCATTAATCCATTACCGTAACTGCTCTATACAGGTTCTACTAGCCTTATGTGGTGCCCACGGCATGTCTTGGTCTCCAAATTTCAAGCCAAAGTAGGCTTAGTAGGCCTTTCTCACGAACTCGGTTACTTTGCGCCGCTGTCTCATCGGCACGAAACTTCCACATACATAGCAGAATGTATCTGGATTGTTCTTGCAGCCACGTCATGGCATGTTGATAGATGAAAGTTCAATAAAAATATTAACACAGTACGTCACTCGCATATAGAATGCTTATGAACCCAATAATCTCTTTTCACTAGGTAGCGAAACACAACTCAGACTGTCGCGCACGAAGCACGACGAGAGAATGACACCACTCAGCCAAAACCGCGCGTTGCCGGCTATGTTGTACATAGTTGCCGGCTCTACACTCTGAGCGTGATAATACAGGACTACGGGATGTCTGGAGGACGTCGAATTAATAAAATAATAAAATAAATTAATAAAAGAATATGGAAATCTAAATTAAAGCAACACTCTTCCTAACAACGTAAGAAGTGTATTAGTGCATGTGATGAAATAAACGTAATATAGGATGAAATGTGATGTGATGGGGAGAAATTAACATCGAATCCTGATTCAGGATTCGGAAGTCATCCTAAAAAGCAATGCAGGATGACGGCAATGAAACTGTTGCAGGACAGTGTAATCAGAAAAGATGCTTTTGCAATGTTTACATGCAATGCATGTCAAACCTACTGGCCTCTAGTTTTCAGCTTTATGTCTATCACCCTTTCCTCTATATACAGGGGCTACTGTAGCAACTCTTCATTCATTTGGTATAGCTCCTTCATGCAAACAATAGTAAAATAAGTACTTCAGGTATGGTATTAAATCTCAACCCATAGTCTTTAGTATATCCCCAGGAATTTTATCATTTCCAACTGCTTTTCTAGTTTTCAACTTTTGTATCCTATTGTAAATGTCATTGTTATCGTAGGTAAATTTCAGTACTTCGTTAGTATCCGTAACCTCCTCTAATTGGACATTATCTTTATAACCAACAATCTTTACATACTGCTGACTGAATACGTGTGCCTTCTGAAGTTCCTCGCATACACAGTCCCCTTGTACATTAATGATTCCTGAAATGTCCTCCTTGGAACCTGTTTCTGCCTTAATGTACCTATATGTACCCTTTCATTTTTCACTAAAATTTGATGACTGCCAGTTATGCTTGCCATCATGTTATACTTGGCTGACTTCTTTGCTAGATTCAATTTTGTAGTAAGTTCCTTCAATTTCTCTTTACTTCCACAGAAATTTCTACAAGGGCAGATCAAATATACACTGACTGACAGTGACAATGCAACACCAAGGAGGAGTGGTTCGAAAGGGATGAAAGTTGGGGAAAAAACAGAGACGGCACGGACGAATAATTGATGTTTATTTCAAACCGATATGCAGGTTACACAATGCGCACGGCATCGACTCAGTAGGATGTAGGACCACCGCGAGCGGCGATGCACGCAGAAACACGTCGAGGTACAGAGTCAATAAGAGTGCGGATGGTGTCCTGAGGGATGGTTTTCCATTCTCTGTCAACCATTTGCCACAGTTGGTCGTCCGTACGAGGCTGGGGCAGAGTTTGCAAACGGCGTCCAATGAGATCCCACACGTGTTCGATTGTTGAGAGATCCGGAGAGTACGCTGGCCACGGAAGCATCTGTACACCTCGTAGAGCCTGTTGGGAGATGCGAGCAGTGTGTGGGCGGGCATTATCCTGCTGAAACAGAGCATTGGGCAGCCCCTGAAGGTACGGGAGTGCCACCGGCCGCAGCACATGCTGCACGTAGCGGTGGGCATTTAACGTGCCTTGAATACGCACTAGAGGCGACGTGGAATCATACGCAATAGCGCCCCAAACCATGATGCCGCGTTGTCTAGCGGTAGGGTGCTCCACAGTTACTGCCGGATTTGACCTTTCTCCACGCCGGCGCCACACTCGTCTGCGGTGACTATCACTGACAGAACAGAAGCGTGACTCATCGGAGAACACGACGTTCCGCCATTCCCTCAACCAAGTCGCTCTAGCCCGGCACCATGCCAGGCGTGCACGTCTATGCTGTGGAGTCAATGGTAGTCTTCTGAGCGGACGCCGGGAGAGCAGGCCTCCTTCAACCAATCGACGGGAAATTGTTCTGGTCGATATTGGAACAGCCAGGGTGTCTTGCACATGCTGAAGAATGGCGGTTGACGTGGCGTGCGGGGCTGCCACCGCTTGGCGGCGGATGCGCCGATCCTCGCGTGCTGACGTCACTCGGGCTGCGCCTGGACTCCTCGCACGTGCCACATGTCCCTGCGCCAACCATCTTCGCCACAGGCGCTGCACCGTGGACACATCCCTATGGGTATCGGCTGCGATTTGACGAAGCGACCAACCTGCCCTTCTCAGCCCGATCACCATACCCCTCGTAAAGTCATCTGTCTGCTGGAAATGTTTCCGTTGACGGCGGCCTGGCATTCTTAGCTATACACGTGTCCTGTGGCACACGACAACACGTTCTACAATGACTGTCGGCTGAGAAATCACGGTACGAAGTGGGCCATTCGCCAACGCCGTGTCCCATTTATCGTTCGCTACGTGCGCAGCACAGCGGCGCATTTCACATCATGAGCATACCTCAGTGACGTCAGTCTACCCTGCAATTGGCATCAAGTTCTGACCACTCCTTCTTGGTGTTGCATTTGCTCTGTCAGTCAGTGTAAATGGGAATTATTTTTAAAAATTTATTGCATCTACCAAAAAGTACATATAAAGTGATCACTTTTCTACATAGTGTCCTGCCTTTGATACACATTTCCTTCATCAGATTGGTAAGCTTTGATGCCGCCTTGATAAAAAGAAGAGGTAGAGTTTGAGGGATGTTCCACCGTTCAACACATTGTAAAGTATATTAAATGATAAGAAGACCGGTTTCGATTCCCTTGGAGTCATCATCAGTTCTTGTTGAAAATCAAATCAAGGGGAATCTGATAACAGTCATCATAATAAAAAATTATGTACCTAAAGGCGATTGCATGGAAACACATCAATGGGTTGCAAGACATTACCTTGAAATGTAACGTACACATGGCAAGCAGCACTTGGAATTTAAAAAGTTCTTAGTTCTGGCCTAAACTGTCGCACGTTCATGGATATGGAACACTGGAAACACGTGCACTGGTTGAAAACACACACATACAATATGAAACACTTATGATCTGAATCAATTGGCGTTTCAAGAATGTTCCTGGGCTTGACAGTCCTGCCTCCATCTGACTAAACTAGATGAAATATATACACATTGAATGTACAAAGACAAACCACTTGGGATTTAAAAGTTCTTGGTTTTGGTTTCAAAAAATTGTCATGTGTTCGTAGAACTCAGAATAGAACTGTTGTTCTTGTTTTAATCTATTGGAAACAAATGCACTATCGTAGTTGATAATATACATAGTCAAAGAGAAGATCCTGATGCACTTAGACTATGCAGATGACATCTCTTTACCCACCAGCTCTGAGGAGGAACTGATACAAATGACCAGAGCATTGGAGATGGCCACCAGCAGATTTAGTCTCCTGATAAACAAAACTAAGACGGATAACCTTGTTGTGACTCGAGGGCAAGGTCATGTTGCTCGACAGATACAGTCACTGTGTGTGGGAGATCGGTCCTACAGGAGAGTCCACAAATTCAAATACCTGGGGGCATTTTTCACAGAGGACTCATGCAGAGGAAATCATTGCCAGGATCCAGGCAAGAAACTGATCTTTCTACAGCTTAATACATCATCGCCATAAGACCTGTCTGTGTCGGTGCGATGTAAAGCAACTTGCAAAAAAAAAAAAAAAAAAAAAAAAAAAAGCTTTATACGACTGAAATATGAATTCCATTTCTTGTAATAATAGAACTGCTCTGCTCTGAAAGTCTCTCAACAGTTTGAGATTTGGCTGTACAAAACCCTGATCCAGTCTGTTGTATTATATGGCTGTAAGATGTGGAGTATCCGAAAGCAGGACTTTCATAAACTCCTCATTTTTGCAGAGAAAAGTTTTGTGAATGATCTTCAGTCTGGTGGCTATAAAAAAGGAGGCTAACCACGGATAGTCAGTCAGTGTCGAGTTCTCTGGTGGAGTCAGTGTGGGACACAGTATGTTGGGGTTTGGTGGCTGGGCTGAGGGCAACAGAGGTATTGGCTGTCACTAGTGTCCCTCCAAGGTCTGAACGAAGAGCTGTGGTTTTGGTGTCAGTCCTGTGAGTAGGTGGGCTGTAAATGATGTACGGTACAGAGTGGAAGACTGTGTACTACCTGAGAGTACTGTGTGTTTGTGTATTTCTGTAGAATGAGGATCACCGTGAGTCAACAAGGGAAGTTGCTATCATGAGTGTGAGGGTAATTGAACCTTTGTTAATTTTTGCTGTTGAATTGTTGAGCTGGTGCTGTTAGTTGTTCATTGCATGTGACTGTGTGGATTACTGGACTATCTCTGGAGTCGAACCAAGGAATAGTCATCGTGTGTCGTGTAGCCCATAGCCCTGTGTTCAAGTCCAGCGGTTTTCACACAGCTGCTGTATGAGGTGAAAGGATTAGCCGTCCCCCAGGTAATATCAACAGGCCGGACCTCCTGCTTTGCCATAAGGAAGAGAGACTTGTAATTAGACAGCAATTAGCAAGTGTGGCCATTCATGGTTGATCAGAATTGTGTGTGTATGTATGTGTGAGTACATTTATTGGGTCATCCTGAAATAAATTAGAGTAATAAAACAGACGGAGTTTTATTTGTAACAAAATGGTGTCAGAAGTTGGAATAAACCCCATCTGTGATAAATAATTGTAATTAGCGTGAATCAGCGGACTTAATACTGCAGGTTTGGACCGCTGTTGGGAACATTCCAGAACATTGGTGTGTAGTGAATACATACGCATATAAATCTTTAAGCTTTCACTTTGTATTAATTACTGCATGCCAGTTGAGACCAGAGGCCACACGAAAATTAGGGCTCAGTTAAATGCGCTCTTCGATATGATGATGAAAACGATGGAGGAGAAGATGGAAGGATGATAGGATGATGAAGTTGGAAGGAAACTATAAGATGATGAAAGAAGACCGCATGTTGCTGAAGATATTGGAGAAGGAGATAGAAAACGACCAGGAGAAGACAGAAGATAGCGACCATAAAAAGACGGAGGACGGCCATAAGATCCTGGAAGATAGCCGAAAGAAGAGCGATCTCATAATGGCATGGTTCAACCGAGTTGACACCATGGGAAATCATGAGAGCGATCTAGGGTGGCTACATAACCCTGTCAGGAAGAAAGATTTCTCTCTCAAGTCCCAGAGGACGTGGCAAGCCACTTGCACGTTCTGAGGGGATTAAATGACGGATACAGAGTACGATGGAGGCCAAGATGCAAGTTGAAGGTCTGAAGGGGGACAGTGTTACATGCCAGCCCTGTGGTAGCCCCTTTTGGTGGTTCTTGGAAGGAACTAGTGAGTCAGCCATAATGGGGTGCTTACAATGAGAATATTCTGTCTCTGGCCACATTGCAAATATTCTGGTTCACATAGCTGAGCTATAAAAAGAGAGGCTAGCCGCGGACAGTCTGTTATTGTTGGGCTCCATGGTGAAATCAGTGTTAACGTTGTACTTTTGACACCACTGAAACAATTCTTATTCATTTCTTTTACTAGTTCCCTTGATTGTCTTCCACATCCTTTCCTCTTCATACATCCCTCCATATAGGGTTGGAGTCAGGAAGGGCATCCAGCTGTAAAACAGGGCCAAATCCACATGTGCAACGCAGTTCGCACCTGTGACCCCACAGATATGGGAAAAGCAGTAGGCACAGAAGAAGACATTCAATTTGCATTGTACAAAATCATAATATTTCACTTCCCTGCTTAATTTTGTACTGAAGCCCAGTTTGTATTTTTTTTCTGCTGTGTGATGGAAGGCCCCGGAGGATTTGTCGTGCTGACCACAAGACACCTCGTAATCTGCAGGCCTTTGGGCTTGGTAGGCCAAGGCCCTTCAGGGCTGTAGTGTCATGGGGTTAGGTTCGGTGGAAGACCCTTTGTTACTTTCTTTTCTTTATCTTATGAATATGCACTCGAGATGTTAGTCACCTTATAAAGTTTAACGTATCCATAAAGACGCACACAAAATGCTGTCAGTTGGTACAATTATTTTATACACATCTATTTACAAATTAACACACACATAACATAATCACACTGTCAAAAACAAAACACTTCACTCTGAGAACATCAACAAAGTTGCCATTTTGACAAAAGCCAATTACTGCACATGGAGATTACAACCTTGAAACACAGCTGAAACAGATGACTACCAACTGCCTACCTCAGCATGTCAGTTAACACATGTTCACCAGTGAAACTCTTACTACACCATAACTTTACTAACCAAAACTTGTCGTTACCATCAAGACCACCTCCTTATATGTGCCTGGCCAGGCTTCTAAAACACTACATTACAAAATATACCACAAGAAAAGTAAGATGTCGGCTCGTCGAGGAGTCCATGGAGAGATCGCCGAAAAAGTCGACGCGTAAAAGATCTGCAGAATTGCGTATATCCCTGCCGACCATGCAGAAGCACCTGAAACAAGACTTAGGCTTATGCCAATTTTGGTCTGCACCCATCCAAGAATTATCGGATGCTAACATGGATCTTAACACGTTCAGTACCTGCTTCTGAGCGGGACACTTGAATGCCTGGACCGGCCATTTTGATGCCCGGCCCTCTTGACTTGCATCACTTAGTACAATTTACAATTACTCCTAAACTAGAAATGTTAGAAAAATGATACTTTGTGCTTACCACTAGTAAATATTTAGGGTGTGATATCTGGTGTCACAGGTTTCAAAATACGTCTAATTTTATACAGCCTATCTGTATTTTCGGCATAATGATTACTGTCACCGAAGTGAAGAAATGAAAGAATATGAAGGAAGCGTATTCGGAACATTGTATTAGAAAATACCGGAGTATGAAAAACAGGGTCTTCGGTCCAGTACATTTTTATATCAGGATTTTGGACTAATCGGTTTCCACGATTGCATGATCGAAATCTTTGTGAAAGGCCGCGGCGCCGCACTTATCACCTGACTCGCGTATAGATTGGTCTGCTCACACACATACTGATAAAATTCGTCATTCATGAATATACTCACGTAACTCAAAATATCCTGCTTATATTTTATTTGAACATTTATACCTGAATTCTCTGTAAATGGTGGAACGGGTGGACAATAACTAGGATGATATGTATCAGGCACTTCACTTTTCTCTATAGGCCTATCGGATTCGGGAATCGGAATTTTCTCGTCACTCTCACTTTCACTCTCTGAGTCTATTTCAGGAATAAGTTCAGCACCAGAATAATCATTGTGAACAATACTTAATACTTTTTCTTCCGTTAGAAACTTTGTTTTATAAGCCATTATACTACACTCGGTAAGAACGACATGCACTGCATTGAAATCTCAAGTACCGTCTTGACGCGCGAGGAAGTGCTGAGATATTCCCGCTAAAACAGCTAAGATAAACATAAGCCCACTCAGCGCGACAGTTATCTCAAAAAGGTCAACCAACTTCCTGCTACAACCAGTAACGCTGGCTAAGGTGTAAGAATGCATAGATGACGAATATAAACAGCATTGCTTCGCGCGAAACATTAAACGTCTTATGCCGTCCACGGCCCGCAGCATAGGAGCAAGCTTAAACGTCTTACGCCGTCCACGGTCCGCAATGAGTTAAAATGGAAGCCGTTCTTTCTCGACGGAATTAAAGAGACATGTTGGTTTCAGCATGATGGGGTACCTTCCCTTTATACCATCGCTGTGCGTGAATATCTTAATGAAGCCTTTCCTGGGCGTTGGATTGGTCGTGGTTCTCCTGCACTGCCGGCACCAGTTGCCTCTCCATCTCGAAGCCCAGACCTCACCATGCGTGATAATTCACAATAGTAGTGCATAAAGGGTTCCATTTCACAAAACTGTTAAAATACCACTGGTGACCTGAAAGATGCTGTGAGACAACCATTCACTCAAGTTACACCAACAGTGCTCTGAAAAATATTGTACGGAACCTGTCAGCGTGTTATCCTTTGCCATGAAGAATGACTGTACACAGACTGATCATACCATATCTCAAGAAAACTCCTGTAAATAATTGTTGTTCATGTTATTTAAGTTTAGAGGATTATGGTGGTTATTAAAGAGGGTAATGGGACTTTGTGGCCTCCCTGTAGTGATTAGGAACTGTACACTACCAATCGAAACATACTTTCAACGTACACTACCACTCTCCTACCCAGCTGGCCAACATTCTGATGGTGAACATTTTTTCAACCAACGGGACTCGAACGGGTTAACCACGGTGTCAGACCATATACACTTGATGCCTTAACGATCATGGCTGCTAGGCTGTCTATCTGGACTGAAAAGATGTGCTTAGAGTTCATAAAATGCCACATTGCTATAGCTAAGCCAGCAAACGAAGCCTTCTTTTGCTGTGTGTTACTTTTACGTTACATGACCTTGAGGGATTTTCTTGGCCTTTGATTTTTCTGTATGCTTGAAAATTGTGAAGAGCCGATACCGGTATTTCGGTACTAATGCAGTCAGTTGTGTAGAATATTTGGGTATTTACGACAGCATCTTTGTTATTCAGGTAATTATAATGCTCTTATGATGCACTGCACAAGTCTTTTTCGTTTTTCTATTTCTTGTACATAACATTAACTATTGACAATTTTTGGCAGTGATGGGAAAAGATAGGAATAGGACGAGAAGATAATGACTGTGACCTTAATTAAGTTATAGCCTCAGTATATGCCTGGTATGAAAATGAGGAAACCATGAAAAATCATTAATTAATTTAAGTCCCTTTTTCACACCAGCAAATGCTGGGGCTGTACCTTAAGACTACAGTTGATTCCTTTCCACTTCTAGCCCTTTCCTGTCCCATCGTTGCCATAAGACCTATCTGTGTGGGTGCAGCATAAAGCACATTTTGAAAAATTAATTTCTAGATGAATGTATGAAATTTCATTTTTTATCAATTTATTTCTTGAATGGAATGAATACAAGACCATGGGTGCTTGCAGAGGAGGGTCAGGAGTCAGTAAATACACAGAACACTGAGCTGGTCAGCCCATGACAGAGTATTGCCTGTCTTCTCATACGGAATGCCCTCTCCGAAAGGAAACTGTTGGTTTGTGGAAGTTATGTTTCTAGGGACCTTTCTCTGAATATAAAAAATAATTTAACTTTTTTCCACAACATTCTCTCTTAAGTTTTAGACCAACCGAGCAAGTTTACTGTTGATTGGGTCATGTAGCTGTCAGCTTGCTTTCAAGAGATAGTGAGTTCGAACCCCACTGCTAAAACCGCTAAAGATGGTTTTCCATTTTCACACCAGGCAAATGTTGGAGCTGTACCTTAATTAAGGCCATGGTTGCTTCCTTCCCAGTCCTAGCCCATCATTGTCATAAGACCTGTTTCTGTTGGTGTAAAAAAAAAAAAAAAAAAAAAAAAAAAGAAGAAGCCACAAATAAAAGTTATTCTCACACTCAGAAAATTTTTAAAAAGGAATATGCTTAAATATTTTATTTCATTCGTTACAGTCATCTATGGACCACATTTACACAATCTATCAGATCATCTATCTCTCAAGCAGTCTCTTTTCTTTGCATTCCTTCCAGATATTCTGAAATCTTTGATTTCTCCTTTGTCGCACTTCAACTGAGATGTTACTTGACTTCACGAGTTTCTCCGGTGCATCCCTGATTCCAGCAGTTTTCTTCTTAAAGGTTGTTCTTCTCTGTATATCTCCGTCCTGGATCCCCACTTCTTCCAAATCCTTCTGAACTTCCTTAAGCCCTAAAGGTTATCTTTTCCATTTTTCTTGTAGACTAAGTATCCTGTGTCCCAGTTTGTTTGGATTCATGCTCTTGATGTGCCCATAAAATGATAGTCTTCTTTTCCTCATAGTAGTTATCTTCTGAACTTTTCATAAAGTTCTTGATTCGGTCTCAATCGGAACATGGGTTTTGAATACAGTGACTTCTTTGGACCTAAGATTTTCCTAAGGAATCTCCCTCCCCTTTTTTCAATGACTGGGTCATTACTTTCATCATGTTTTCTGCTGCATATAGACACTATACTCTGACCACCATTCAGTAATGTTTTAATTTTGCTATTTATAGCTTCTCTCTCATTTCCGTTCGGGGTGAGAATTTCTCCCAGGAACTGGAATTTCAGAACATGGTGGATATCCCCAAATTTGGTTTTGATTCTGTCTGTGAGATCTGTTTTGTGAGAGTCCATATATGCATTTTTTTTTTTTCCAAAAGATATTCTTAAACCAGTTTTGGCAGCCACATTTTATAATTCCTCTGCTTATTTTGCGGCTGAGTGCAGGTTGTCATGATGAGTACTACATCATCCATGAAGGCTAGGCAGTCAACTATGATTGCACCTTTTCCACATCCTATCTTTATCCCATTTTGTTGTTCCTTTTCGGTCATTCTCGATCTCCAATCTCTGATTACCTTTTTCAGAATACAGGTAAACAGCAGTGGTGAAAGGAATCTCCCTCCCCTTTTTTCAATGACTGGGTCATTACTTTCATCATGGTTTCTGCTGCATATAGACACTATACTTTCACCACTGTTCAGTAATGTTTTAATTTTGCTATTTATAGCTTCTTTCTCATTTCCATTGGGGGGGGGGGTGAGAATTTCTTCCTTGCTTCAAACTTGTTTTTATCTCTAATGGTTCTGAGATTTCTCCCATGAGTTTAACTTGAAATGAGGTATCTGTCAATGTCTCGTTGATTAATGCGAGGGATTTATCATCCGAACCAAACTCACGAAGGATGTTAAGCAGCTTAAATATATTGATAAAATATAAAGAATACTGATGATTTTTGTTCAGGGCAATTCGTTCTGTATTCTGGCATAATTTGTCACTCAGATTGAAAAAAAAGTGTTAAAAATTTGATTTCAAGTAATTTGTTATTTTATAAATTATGATGCAGTTACATATTTTCCATGCAAACTACTGTGTTTTGCATAAAAATTTCCTAGGCAAATTCTGAGGCTGTACCTTAATCAAGGCCACAGTCACTTCCTTCCCACTCCTAGTCCGTTCCTTTCTCCTATCTGTGTAGGTGTGATGTAAAGAAAATTCTAAACAACAAATGTGTGTGTGTGTATATATATATATATACTCCCATAGAAAGCCATTGGTCATAAGAGCTTGTTATGCCATGTCAATGTAAAAACTTTAGTGGAAGTAATTTTCCATGCTTTCAGCTCCGTACTTGGGCAAAGGTTGAACGTAACCCTCTGCAGAGCATACTATGGGCAGTGGTAACATAAGATTACTTGTCCAATCCTGTGTTCAATATGCCTGTAAATGTAGAGAGTGTTCAGAAAAACTCCTGGCTGAATGCCTCAAATAGTAGAGCCCAGTTGGTGAATTTGATCCCTGCTCAGCCTTGTAATATTTGAAGGTGCTCAAATGCGCCAGCTTCATTTGGTAGATTTAACGGCACCTAAAGGAATTCCTGTGGGGAAATATTTCTGGTATCCTGTTGTTTCCGAAAACTGTTAACGTATTACAAGATATTAGAATCATTCCGTGTTGACGGTTTTCACTTTACAATGGCGAAAAATGAGAGTATCCTCCTATTCAATACATCATATATTCCGTCATTAGATGGAGCAAACAAATTCAAACATGTTTCGGCTCGCTTGAGCCATCTTCAGTGAAAAAATTAGGGGGGTTGGAGTAATTTACATAATATAAGTTGAAAAAATGCTAAAAAACATAATGAAAGAGCAAATGAAAAAACAAACAAAAGAGAGCCTAGACAGAAACAAAATTAGCACAAATATACAATATTTACATCAATATGCAGAGCAAAAAACAACTTATTGCAACAAAATTCAGTGAAACAGGTGTTAATTTAAAATAATAATTGAAAATAAAACTGCGTTAACCTAAGAAACAAGGGAATGAGAAAACAAATGATGCAGATGGAAATGAATAATAGTAGCACATGGTGAGGTTGTGGACCTCATAGTTTGCACATTATTGGTTTAGTAAAAATGACAAAACAGTTTGAAATTGCTGTCAAAATCATCCTAGTAGAAACCCATCACATCAAATTGGTCAGGAGGAGAGCGGGAGCAAACATTTTTTAGAAACTCAAAAAAACAACTCAAAAATGTTTGCTCTGCATATTGATGTAAATATTGTATATTTGTGCTAATTTTGTTTCCGTCTAGGCTCTCTTTTGTTTGTTTTTTCATTTGCTCTTTCATTATGTTTTTTAGCATTTTTTTCAACTTATATTATGTAAATTATTCCAACCCCCCGTAATTTTTTCACTGAAGATGGCTCAAGCGAGCCGAAACATGTTTGAATTTGTTTGCTCCGTCTAATGACGGAATATATGATGTATTGAATAGGAGGATACTCTCATTTTTCGCCATTGTAAAGTAAACTGTTAACGTAGTTTGGGGACGTTAAAAATAATAACATTATTAGTCTTATGAAAATGCTTAGGCCTACTCTCATGGAAGTAGCGTGGATCTGAGTAATGAAATCTTGTAGCATTTAATGTCTCTATCATAGACTTCACTGAAACACGATTGGGATGTTTACATGAAGTATATCATCACTAATGTTTAAACAATCAGGTCCATTGTTATTAATAATGCTTTTCTTCTTTCAGTGCATAGTCCAGTCATACCTACAATGGCTTCAAGATAGTGACTACAATCCCATTTGTGAACTGTGTTCTCAGGAGCTGGCTGGTGAAGATTGTGTGCGTCTTGTATGTTATCGTAAGTTAATCTGTGTACTTATTGATTTTATAAGAGTGTAATACAACACATTATTACTAATATCAAATATTTTAAATGTTAGTGTGTCAATACTTGTTTCCACAACATGTGGACTTCATTATTGAAATCAGGCTACAGTAAGTAAATATTGATGTAAGCATCGAACTGGAAATGATAAGGTATAATATATACATACGTACATCTACATTATAGACTGTTATGCCTTTTACATACAGTCTGCAAGCCTCTGTGAATTTACTAACTCCCACCACAATCCTCTATTTGTAACTAGCTCTGTGGCATTAAGGAGTGAGGGTAATTGTTTCCACCTGGATTCAATACGGACTAAAAATGAAGTTTTTGACAATAGTTCTGTGGCCTCGTTTGGTTCTACACCTCATGTTTTTAAATCATTAGAAAGCGAGTCTAACCATCGTCTTGGTCTCCCTCTACTTTACTTCCATGACTGCGAGTCCAGTATTCTTCTAGGTATTTATTTATTGAATATCTTAACAGTTTGAACCCTATTGTACATGAATACTGTATATTAGGGTTGTTGACCAGTTTTTTAATTATTGGTCCTTGACACAAAATTACAAAACAAAATTATTGTAGATGTGATGAATAAAGTTAAGGAACTGTTTGTAGCAGCAGGGTGTCCTAAACATATGGTATAATGGCTTTGAAAGTTCCACATTACAATTGTTTAGGTGACTGTCAAGTTTGAATCTTGTTCTTCCAAACATGGCACAGTCTAACAGTAAATGCTCCACTGTTTGTGAAGACAAAAACACAAGTCATTGTGCAATGTTAATTTTGAAGCATTCAAAGTACACTTAAACTTTCCATGGGCAGAGAGAAACTGAGTGAGAATGAATTCGGGCACTGATGTTTTGCACTGGAGTCGGCTATGTATGTCGGGAAAAAATAATTCTCTTGTGACAGACCCTTTTGTACTTGATGCCCAGAGGTTGTTCCACTGTCTTATTAGATGTGTTTTGATTTGGTCTTTTGCATAGCTTGGGGTTGATTTGTTGTAGGTAATTTCAGTGTTGATTGAGGAAGCTGCTTTTGCGAGGATGTCTGCCTTTTCATTTCCAGAAGAAGAGGTGTGTCCTCAGATCCAGGAAGGTCAGTTGTGAGGGCACAGCTGTGTTCTACATCTTATAATACCAGCTATTGGATTGACATTGTGCTTGTTGTTGATCGTGTTTAGTGCAGCCTACGAGTCACTTTGTATCTGGGCACTACTGCTGTTGCGTTCACACCACACAACAGCAGACTTGATGGCCCATAGCTTGGCATGAAATACTGAGCAGCTGGATGACAATTGGTATTGGGCTGAAAACACTTCCTGTTGTTCTTGTAGCAACAAATGCGCATCCCTTTTTGTCAGATTCGGTGTTATTAGCTGTGCGAGAGCCGTCTGTGGAGATATAGTAGTCATGGCTGAGTGAGCAGCTATTGCAAACATAAGTCTTGAAGATACTAGGATGACTGGATTCCAGGAAGTGACAGTTCCTCTCCACTGTGGTTTCAAGAATTGATGCAGGAGATGTTATGTGTTTCTTCATTAACATGAGTTTGGCCGTTCCAATGGCAGTAAAGAACAGGGGTTCTATTTCAGCGATAACAAGGGCTGCTACGCTGCTATTGTGCGATAGGCACAAGAAATTCGAAGGCCATTTCCTCTCTGAATCTGCAGAAGTTTTTCCTTAGCCCAATGCTTTTTAAATAGAATGAAACAATGAAGCACAATACAATGGTGATAACAGGCCATGACGATGCGTGTGGTACATAATTCTGTCAATTATTAGTGGAACAAAAGTTGTGTAGTATATAATGCAGAGTATTCTGATTTTATTCCCATGATGGCCTGCATTCAGTAGCAATAGCCTGAAGAAATTTGTCTGATTTAAGCTTTAGTTTATTGGAATGTAGCTTAAATGTTTGTCCAGTAGGAATCCCAGATTTAAAAGTTGATCTTCTAGTGCGATTTCCTGTCTGTTCATCTTGAGTTGTTGCTTTAACAGATTTCTTCCTCTCATGAAAACCATAGCCTTAGTTTTCAGTGGATTAAATTTTCAGCTTGTATTTGGAACCCCAGCCAATCAGAATTTGTAGTGCTGTGTTCGCTCGAGTGCTTAAATTAGCATCCATATCAGCTTCAATTAACAAATGTGCATCATCACTGTAAGCAACAATCTTGCAGTCCATGGGAAGAGGTACTTTGAGGGCGTCACCATACAAGGTATTCCAAAATCCTGGGTTGCAGGTAGGTCCCTGGGGCTTGGTTGATGTATTGAGTTGAAATTGCTGTTCCGACTTGAAGTTTCACTTTTCTGTTGCTGAAGTACGCTTGAGTGATTTTGTACAGATTACATGGGCATTGCTTTTTCTTTAGTTGATAACAAAATTTGCAGCCACCAGGCGTTATGAAATGCACCAGTTATGTCCAAACAGGTTAATATGCCTATTTTTCACCTTGAGAAGGTATTCTGAATCGATTCAGTTGCATAGAGAACAGCACCTTCAGTAGATTCTTGTGGGTTAAGGCCATACTGAAATGGTGATAATAGGCCGTGACGATGCTTGTGGTAAATAATTCTGTTGAATATTGGCTTCTCCAGAATCTTCCTTAGAACTGGTAGGAGGCAGGTGGGTCCGAAGGACTTAGCTGCAAACTTTGTTAACCCGTTAGGTTTTCACTTTATAAAGGTGAAAAAAATAATAACCCGTTAGGTGGGCGATGCGGCAAGATCCGCGGGTACAAGTCGCTTGCTCGGTGGGGAACGGGGATATATCCGCCGATTCAAATTATATTTTTTTTCTCAGTTGCCTGCCTGCAGAGGTTTATTTCCTTTCCAGCAGTGTATTCTGGATGAGTCTGCCCTCTAATGTGAATTTTTTCAGCTATGTTCTCCCAATACCAATGTGTCATCCATTAGTTGAAACATAAGGAACGCAGCTGACGTCCGGGCAAGAACGACCTAAGGCCTAATAACTCCGCGCTGAAGCTTTAGTTATAAGTAAACTAGAGATCCAAGACTTCATGCAGGTCCTAAAACTCGTGATACATAACAACTATTTCGCATTTGACAAATGTATTTACCAACAAGATGGACTGGCTATGGGGTCGCCGGCCTCAGGGATTTTGGCTGAGATATACATAGATTTCCTAGAAGACACTGCAATTAATACCAATAACATTTTCTCAAATATACTTTTCTGGTCTAGATATGTCGATGACACTGGTTATTCTAGATGACAGAACGGTTAATGCAGCTACCACCCTTAACAACTTAAACAAGATAGATTCTAATATAAAATTCACATTAGAATCAGAGTCCAATAACTCAATTAACTTTTTAGACCTTACAATTAAGAGACTTCCTTCTTCTTTAGAATACAATATCTACAGAAAACCAACCCAAACAGCGACTATTATCAGAAGAGACTCCACACACCCACACGCACATAAATGCGCCACTTACTATAGTATGGTAGACCGTGCACTAAAAATACCGTTATCCAAGGAAAACCTAAAGAAGGAATTGAACACCATTCGTGCCATCGCTAAATACAACGGTTATAACACCTCATTCATAGAACGCATTATCAACAAATGTAAACATAGACTAAAGACAACATTAACCAAAGAAAGACCTAACCCTGCCCTATTCGCCACCTTTACCTTTAACGAAAACATACACAGTGTAACTAAAGTCTTCAAGAAACATAATATTAAAATTTCGTTCAGAACCAGCAATAGAAACATATAGTTCACAATTCCAAGTCAATAAACAGATCCGACATTCACGCAAAGTCAGGTGTTTACCGTTTTCAATGCAATAACTGTTTTTCCTCATACATTGGACAGACCGGGCGAAGCTTCAAAGTTAGATACTTAGAACACGTCAACGCCATCAGATATAATAGATTTTCTGCAATAGGCGAACACATACATGACTTAAAGCATAATTTTACTACCATAGAACAAGACCTAGAAATTCTCAAAAACATAAACAAAGGCCCTTTACTCGACGTTATGGAGGACTGTTTCATTCACCTAGACCAATTTTTTAATCCTAATCTAAACCTTAACGAAATTTCAGAAAAATCCAATATCCTTTTCGACTTCCTAATCGAAGTCTTTAGAGGTATCAAAATCACGGGAGGAAAATCGATCTTTCACGCTCTCCACAGCACTCTTCTACGTCCCACACCACTACCACTCCGCCCTCGTGACCCGCCTTGAACTCCGCCTCCCTACCCTTTCCTCTCCCCTTCCCCTCCCCCCTCCCCTTTCCACCCCTCTCACTCTACCTTCGCACTCATTCAACTTAGTCACACCCATCTCACTTGTCCACAACTCTTCTCACACTACACACACAGCACGCTGAACAAGGTGAGTCTCATATTCTATCATCCTTGGCCGTGATCCCATTTTAGATTTCCATTTCACTAACCTAGTTTTTCTTTCCTTTCTTTTAAGATTCACCACCCTTGTTGAGCTGAGACAACTTTAAAGATCAACCTTATGCAGTCGCTTAACATCAGGTATCTCGGCCTTAGACAAAATTCCTTTTGATGGTCTTGCCAACCTCACATAACATCGGACTTATGTGTCTCCATTGAACAGCAACAGAAGAGTGGACTATTTTACTACGTCGTTTTATTATCACATTCAGACTTTTATGTTCAATCATCAGACCAATTTTATTGCACAATACTCACCTATCTCATTAGATTATAACGCTTTTATGTGTTACATCATCATATTTTACTCATTTTTCTTCTAGCCTTTAAGGAGAAAAGCAGTCCATCATTTGTAGTTTGCCATGCAAGAATTATTTATACAACTTTTGTGATGTGTACTTTGCCCACTTGTGATTTTTTAGCTGATGATGACGCAATAAGCGTCAAAACCGGTACTAATAATATAATAAATAATATGTTGTGAACACCTTATACAACACATTTTGTATTGAAAAGGTTGAACCTTCCTTAATTCTAATTGTGAATTCTGAAGCTTTACCTCATTGCCTAATCGTCCCTTGGAAGTAATAATATTGCTGTAGAAGGGATTTTTAGAGATTATGACACTGAACAGACCTCTCTGATGACATTTTAGAACTGTGACCTGATTTATTAACCCCAGTCTTGAGTTCTTCCTTCACGACTGGAGTGTGTGTTTATCGCGAGTTACATAATATTTTATTATTGTACGCATCCGTAATACAGTCATATTTAATGATTTCCATCCAAACTGCTGAGACCAGGGTTCTATTTGATCCTTTTTCTTACATTCTTTCCGCTAAAGTATCTATAACGAATTACCGGCCCCCATTGTTAGAGCAAGATGGTTTACGGGTCATGATAAATGAAATGTTGGAATTTAGTGGGGAGAATTGTGATATTAGTGAAGTAAGTTCTGCCGAAGGGGAATTCGTAAGTGACAGGAAATTACCTGGAATAAGTACTGCAGGCTTGAATATACAGGGTTTGGGCATAGCTGATGCGAATGTTCAGCAGTCGCAAAAGAGGCAACACGTGTTCGATTCCAGTTCAAGTAGCGATCATGACAGTGACAGTTGTGACGATAATACTGATTACAATCCAACCACTGCAAGTTCTTCGTCAACTTATACTGAAAATGTACTAAGAATCTCCCGCTTTGATCCAAATTTCCATCATGATGTAAAGAGAGTGTTTTAGGGAAAACAAAACTGAGCAAAATATTTTAATTACTCCATTATGACGAGATATGCCAGAACATAGCTGAAGAGGTAAAAGATGCCAAACAGGAAGTCGCACATAAAACCCAGTTTAGTAAGACGAAAGGAATCGAGATCAAGACCGTGTCCGAACAAATAAGGACGAAATAAAGCTTCTTATGGCCATACTGTTGCCGCAGGTGATTGTACAGAAACATAAATTAGGACACTATTTCTCGCAATTGCTCGTTCACTATGCCTATTTCCTATGAGCTGATGACATAGGGGAAATTTTTTCTCGCCAGATTGAGTGGCCTGGCCGGCCTCCTGACCCCAACTTGCCAGGTTCGATTATGGCTCAGGCCGGTGGTATTTGAAGGTGTTCATATACGTCGGCCTCTTATCAGTAGATTTACTGGCATGCAAAAGAAGAACTGCAGGAATAAGTTCTGGCACCTCAGTGTGTCCGAAAACCGTAAAAGTAGTTAGTGGGACGTGAAGCCAATAACATTCTTCTTCTTCTTCTTCTTCTTCTTCTTCTTCTTCTTCTTCTTCTTCTTCTTCTTATTATTATTATTATTATTATTATTATTATTATTATTATTATTATTATTATTATTATATTTTCCTCCACAGCTTTTTACATACCTCTGACAATGAGGTGAATAATGCACAACTTCTTCCCAAAATATACAAGATAAATCCAGTATTTGACCACCTGTTAGCAAAATTTTCGGAAGCTTTTACCCCTGATGGCAAAATGTCAGTTGATGAGAACCTCTTGCTATGGAAAGGGTGGTAGGGTGGAAAGTTTACATAACAAGAAAACGATCGCGTTTCGGAACGGAATTATATAAATTATGCGAAGGCGAGACAGGTTATATAACGTGATCTGCTTCCGTGTGTATCATAATGAACAGCTGTAAAAGACATTACACTGTGAAGACTGAAAATACTGTAAATATTACCTTTATTGTAGTGTAATATAGTCCGTTTATGTCACTATGAATTGTAGGGAGGCCATATAAACTTGATCCCTCGAAAGCGCTAACCAACATAACAGAAAATTTTGTGAGTATTATAATTTATTCCATTGTACATCTTTTAAGTACATGCAAACTTTGTAAATCTACAATTTACATATACAGAAACATTTCCAGGCAGAGATTGATAGTAAACTGCCCAAAATATTCAGGTGAAAGTTACTGTATAAACAAAAACCAGAGCTTTGCTGTTAGGAAGAAGCAATCTCGATATCACAGTGTGAAAGCACTTCGTACGTTTTTGCACAAAGTATTGAAAAATTAAAACAATCAAATTTTCCAACAATTAAATACATTATATTCAAGTAAATATTTCTCTTTTGGCCCTTCAATAGTTCATTTTACTCTAAGATTGTTTTTAATCAAGTAATTAAATAAATATTTTCTTCAATCAGGGAAATCACTCCCTACCTGAGATTGAGCTAGTGTGTACCGAGCTCTCCGCTTAAGGGGTTAAGGTGCTTTCTTTAGGAATTACCTTCACTACTGCAATTTTCCACGAGGTAGGAAAGTGGTTCAAAGATAGGCACTTATTGAACAGTGTGACAAATAAGGTTGGAAGACAGGTAACCTATACTCCTCCATTCGCCTCACATGACCCCATTACTGAAACAAGTTTATGAGTACAGCTTCATCAGTTGAGTTCATTCTTAAATTAGCCTTTATCTCCTTATTCCAAGTACCTTCTTGCCATTGTTCCAACCTGTTTGTACAAGCTATCTTTCTCGCTACTTTCATGTCTGTTACTTCTAACTTGTGAATAAGATATCCTGAGTCCACCCAGCTTTCACTCCTTTGAAGCAAAGTTGGTCTGAAAACAGACCCATGTGAAGATAGTTTCGTCTGGGAGCTGACTTCTTTCTTACAGAATTCTATTGATCGCAGTTGCGAGCTCACTGCATTAGCTTTGCTTCACCCTGATTCGTTGTTTTCTATACTACACATTGTAAATACAGGTATATTACAATCAAACAGAAATGCACTGTTTTTTGAATTATAATTTCCTTAGAAAGGTACTGAAATTATGTACAGTCACTTAGATATTTTGTACATGGTGGTGATATAATGGAATGCTATTGCTCTGACTGAGCAAGTTGGCCATGCTGTTAGAGTTGCACAGCTGTGAGTTTGCATTCGGGATATAGTTCATATCCTACCATCGGCAGCCCTGAAGATTGTTTTCCGTAGTTTTCATAGTTTCCATTTTCACACCAGGCAAATACTGGGGCTGCACTTTAATTAAGGCCGTGGCCGCTTCCTTCCAGCTCCTAGCCCTTTTTTATCCCATCATCGCTATCAGACCTATCTATGTCAGTAGACGTAAAGCAAGTTGTAAAAAAAAAAAAAAAAAAGAGAGAGAAAAAAGAAAAAAAAGCATTTCTAGCTATTGAAGTTCACAATATGTGTGATCCATGTTCTCACTGGAGAGAAAATCTCATGGATACTGCCCCAACCTGTGGTTTCTAATGTATCAGCATCTTATACTTCATTCCTTGTTTCCTGTACACATTTTGCTGTGCAAATGTAGTCTTTAGATCCATGTGGTAGTGTGTGGAGGTCAGCACATTTTTTATCCAAGTACTTTGTGGATTTAAAATTTTTTTACAATTATTATTTGTTACTTAATTATGTAATTTATGTCATCTTTCTTTTGTATGGACCTGTAATTTGTGTCTGCTGAGTATTCTTTGAGACATTGATAAAATGGTTGTTGAAGTCTCAAATAAATGATCTGTTATCTGTGTTTAATTGGGACAATATGTTATAAGTCGAATGGATATATACATTGCAAGATGCAGGATATTAAAAAAGGAATGTTTACTATGAAATTATTATTTCTGTAGTCTTGACATCTCTGTGGTCATGCGTCTGCAAAGAATAAGTACATTCGGCACCCTTCTCGGCTAAAAACTGTCTGTACAACCAAGATAAATTCATAGAAGCATCAGTGTGTGAAACAAATTGTTATATGGCCCATGTACTGTAACACTTCTATGAGGACAGTACACATCTAACATACATTGAACTCAGTGTTAATTAATTGTGGTGCTGAGTCATTAGTAATTCATTAAGATTGGAGTTTATGCATCTGATGTATAAATATTTTGTAGAAAGACTTAAGGAATTGCCAGAGATAGGAAGCTTTCAAAAAAAAAAAAAGTCTTGGTGATTTACAAGGTATTGAGAAACAACTCAAGCTTGTTGGTTTTTTCATGGTAGAAGTTATGAAGGGAAAAGTTACGTTACGTTTCCCCCTTTCCATGCCATTTGCAGTGAAGTAATCACTGCAGAGAATTTTACCTGGAAACTAGATTTTCCCTTGGATTGGAATTCAAGTGCACTATAATGTTAGCACCTGGAGATGGATGATTATTTCGATGATGATGATGAACTGTAGTTTGATGGAGAAGGTTGCTTCCATAAAGTGAATATGTAGTGCGAGTGCCTGGCTTCATTTTAAATATCCTCATGACATTCAGAAGTTCCATGGTTTTTTCATCAGCAGAACTTCACATTTATTTCTGTTGTCCATAAGTCACAACTGAATTGAATATTCTTGTTTTATCAATATTTGCTCATCTTGTCATTAGAATAAACAGGTCAAGTTTGTGTTCTCTGTAGTATGTGAAGCAAACATTAGAAGCATTTATTTTCTGATATTAAACAGAAAACTCTACTTGTGTGGTTTGATTTTCTTTGTGACTTTTAGGCTATTTACAGAATATTATTTCAGTTTATAAGATAATTAATTTGATATGAACTTGTTGTTTTCTACTTGTTACTGCTGATAACTTGTACTTATAATAATAATAATAATAATAATAATAATAATAATAATAATAATAATGGAGTGTGGGCGGCCTCTACGTCCGCCATTTCAACTTTCGGCGGGGCCAGAGAGTGACGTCACAATTGGGCCCGTCCGCTCCTTCAAGCCACACCACTCATGGTCAGGCTTAGGTGCTTGGCTGGCCCCCTCTCTCTTCCGCCCATAGCAGTGCGGCGTAAGGACTATGGAAATTACGAGACTATTAACCTGGAGTCTTCCACGTTGCGAGATTTATGGATACATCCACTCTGTGGACTGTTCTGGAACGACTGGCCCAGTTGTATATAACAGGACTGACTTGCCAGTCAGTTTAGTCAGTGAGTGGATGCAGTGGTTTAGCGAAGAGCTCAGATGGAGCTCAGCCAGCAAGCAAACAGGAGCGAAGAGTGCAATCAGTCAGTGTGAGTTACAGCCTGAGCTTAGTGTGTCAGTCTCTTGGAGTGTTCGCCTCTTTGTGCTGAAGACTTATTCTGTTGCCTGTCGTCATGCATGTGTCTCTTGGACTGGCTGCTATGGGAGAACATTGAATGTTCCATTGCAGTGTGGAAGAAGACACTGGGTGTCTACTTGGGGCTGTGAACTGAGTTCTACTGGAGTGTGGACAGCGAACATCTTCTTGAACTGCGAGACTGATGTGCACGGGCTGCAAACTGTGGACTGTGACAACGCCAACAAGTGTGACTAAGTGAGACTGTAGTGTTAGTGATGAGAGTCCGTGTGAATTAGTGTGAAAGAACAGTGAGTAATAATTAGGGCCCAAATTTTAAAGGTTTTAACCTTTCTTTGCTATTTAATTCACAAATTTCAATATATTAATTCGTTTCACACTTCCTGGAGCAGAATATGTGAATTTCATTGCACCTAAGAAATCTAAATGAGGGGTTGACACCTAAAATAACCTAATAATAGCTGTTTTACCTTCTTCAAATAATGTTTTTTCCCCATTGCAATACATTGTAAAATTATTTCCACTGCGATTACAAGCAGTAGGACGGAGATAGTTCAGGTTACTACCGTTAAATGCAGCATGTCCCATGCTTCCCACTAACATGTGACATCTGGTGGTTCCTCGATGCACCTGATAGGTCAGGAGGAACGTAAACAGTTTCGCCTCCAGTCATCCACAGAGTACAGCCAGCAGAGTGTGTGCTGAATGGTTCCTGCAGTATTTTCTAACCGTAATTGTTGTACAGCAAAACAATGCCTAAATCGCACTTATTGAAAAAAATGGATTGCTACAGATGGACACTTCACTACGGATGGTTGAGCGGTCTTCTGTCAGGCATGTTCCAAAGAAGTAAGTTTCTCGTAACTGACCTAAAACCTGCATTGCGACACCCTAGCTCGCTCCCTGAAGAGTACTTAGGATTTGGATTCTTCATTTCAGGTTAAATGTGAGCAGAAATCCCATCTTGAGCAACATAAATCTGCAGCCGCTCACATGGCTAGCGTAGCGAGGAGAAATAAGTCCAGCAGCAACAGTAAGCAAATGCTTATTTCTTCCACAGTTGGCAGGTCTGAAGATAACTTTCACTTTCGCCTATGTCAGGCGTTGGTGTCTGCAAATGTCCCATTGAACGTGCTAAGTAACCTGACCATGAAAACATTCTTGAGAGACATCAGTGAGCGCAGTACACCTAATGAATCCACTTTAAGGAAGGATTACTTGGATCCTGTTTACCAGAAGACATTAGATGAAATAAGAGAAGATATAGGCGATCACTGTATTTAGTGTTCTGTCGATGAAACATCTGACAGTTGGGGGTCGCTTCATTGTGAATGTGGTAGTAGGTAAGCTGGATCAAAATTAACCAGGTAACCATCATCTAATTCTATTTCTTTGTAAAGAAATAGAACAAACTAACGGCAGCACAATAGCCTACGCAGTGAGGGATGCTTTACACTTATTGTGGCCAGCAGAGAATCAAGATAGTAAGTTCTTCTTGTTAGTGACAGGCAGTGCTGCCTACATGTTCAAGGCAGGGCAGGTTCTACAGACCTTTTACCCGAGCATGCTACACATTACGTACTTTGCCCACGGCCTGCACTGTCTTGCGGAGGAGATTTTTTTGCTAGTTGCTTTACGTCGCACCGACACAGATAGGCCTTACGGCGACGATGGGATAGGAAAGGCCTAGGAATGGGAAGGAAGCAGCTGTGGCCTTAATTAAAGTACAGCCTGGTGTGAAAATGGGAAACCGCAGAAAACCATCTTCAGGGCTGCCGACAGTGGGGTTCGAACCCATTATCTCCCGGATGCAAGCTCACAGCTGCACGCCCCTAACTGCACAGCCAACTCGCCCGGTGCGGGGGAGATTAGAGGCAACTTCAGTGATGTGAACAGCGTGGTTTCTTCCATCAAGAAAGTTTTCTTAAAAGCCCCAACACGTGTACAGTTGTTCAAAGAGAAACTACCGGCAATACCTCTTCCACCTTAGCCGATACTTACCCGCTGGGGAACTTGGCTGTCTGCTGCTATTTATTATGCTGAGAACCTAGAAGTAATTAAAAATGTCGTCAATGACTTGGATGAAACAGAAGCTTCCTGCATCGCCAAGGCCAAGAAATCGTTTGAGTGCTCGACCCTCGTCGCTTCCCTAGCATATATTAAGACACATTTTGTGCTATACCAGAAGCTATTCTCCACTTGGAAAGTGCAACGTTGCCACTCAAAGATTTCCTGGATATCATTGGCAATGTTTCCAGAAGAGAAATACCTGGGCCATTGGAAGTGGCATGTTCTTCGAAGCTACAGAAGATTCTTCAATGCAATCCTGGTTTTGAAGATATGAAAGTCATCAATTCTGTCTTATAGGGAGAAAAATATTCAGGAGAATTACCCCTATAACCTCCTGCCTTAGCATCTATGTACTACGCTCCAGTGACGTCATGTTCAGTTGAAAAAACCTTTTCATCATATAAGAATGTGTTAAATGACAACAGGAAATCATTTACACCAGACCATTTGGGTATGTACGTTGTTATTTACTGCAATGTCAAAAATTAACTTACAAAGGAAACAGTAAAGTGTATTCTCTGTGTGTTTTTATGAATATGACTGTAAACTTTTGTGAAATAAGTACATAAATAAATTTTACAGAACTGCCTGTATTGATCCTGGGAGAAAAAGCTAAAATAACCTATTTTAAGAATGCAAGAAACCTAAAGTGAAGGTTTATACCACCTAAAAATCAGGCCCTAGTAATAAGAGAGAGAATGCGAACTGTCTAATTGTGCAACATATACTATGAGTGTAAGTTGCGTGCGTAAAATGTGTAGTTTTAGTAATTAGTTAATACATTTCAGAAGTAAAATGCTATAAGGTTCTGTACTCATTTATTTACTCAGACGTGTTACAATAATATTGAGCTTACGTCCCATTAACTACTTTTATGGTTTTCGGAGACACTGAGGCGCCGGAATTTTGGCCCGCAGAAGCTTTTCAATGTGCCAGTAAATCTACAGACACAAGGCTGACGTACTTGAGCACCGCCAAATACCACTGGTCTAAGCCAGGATTGAACCTGCCAAGTTGGGCTGAGCGCTTGATCGTCCAAGCTATTCAGCCTGGCTATCTTGGATTTAATGTGTGAAGGGAATGTTGGAAACCCATCTTTGTAGGCAAGTTGTTAAGTCTGCTCCACAAGAGGATTGGGAAATTGTCATGTCATACATTCAGATATCGCTGCTGGCAGTAACTATCCTCATTGTTGTTTTTCGCTTGTGATAAAATACTGGGATAATTTTACATCTTAGATCATCAACCCCAATCCTAAAAAACATATTGTTATGTAAATACACACTACCACAGACCCAGCAGTAGCATTGGTTATCATACTGTTTCTCTCTTCCTCACCCCACTCCCTTAGGGGCATTTATGTGTAACACCTGTTCATGATTTAGACGCTTGGATAATGGCAACTTGCCAAGATGTCTATAACTATGATGTTCTTCAGTCTGTCATAAATTAATTTTAGATAATACCTAGAAATAAATTAAAAAACAATGACATAATATACCTGAAAAGGATAAAATTAATTAAAAACAGAATGACGTATTTCGTTCGTGAAAGAATATCATCACATTCTATAAATAACACTTTATTATTATTATTATTATTATTATTATTATTATTATTATTATTATTATTATTATTATATTATTCTTTTCGTTTCAGCCATCTATGGGCTACGATTACGCAACGTCATTGCTTTCTCCAGTTTTTTCTCCTTCCTCTTTCGCCAGTATTCCTTCATCCGTTGGCTTGCTCGTGCTCGTTCTTCTGCCGAGAATACTCTATTCTTCCTCGTTTTCTCATCAGCTAGGTCCTTCACCTCCGCAACTCTCTGCCTGAAGATTTTCCTGTTATATCTTCTGCCGTGATCCGACATTTTTCTAAATCTCGGTGGACTTCTTTTACCCATGGGACTTGTGTCTTCCTGTTCTCCTGGAAGGTGAGGATCCTGTTGGCGAGTCTCTCCGATCCCATCCTTTTAATATGTCCGTAGAATGTCAATCTCCTCTTTTTCATTGTGGTGGTGATGTTTTCAAATTGTTGGTATAGTTCTCGGTTTGGTCTCATGCGAAACGTAAACTTGTCTGATGATTTTATGGGTCCAAGAATCTTTCTAAGGAACCTCCTTTCTTTCTTTTCCAAATCTGAGAGTCCCTTTGTGGCTATTGTCTCAGCTGCGTATAAACATTCAGGTTTGACTATCGTGCTGTAGTGTTTGAATTTGGCCTGGTAGGAGAGTAACTTAGATTTGTAGATGTTCTGACATAATCTAAACGCAGTTTCCATCTTTCTTGCACATTCTTGAATTGCTGCTTTCTCATTCATGTTTGGAGTCAAAATCTCTCCTAGGTACTTGAATTTTGTAGCTCTTTTGATGTCACCCTACTTCGTCCTCATTGTCCAGGTTGGGTCAGTGGTATTTATGTTCATGTACTCCGTCTTCTCAAAAGATATTTGCAATCCTGTTTTGTTTGCTATTTCTTTGAGGACTTCAATCTTCTTAATTGCAATTTGCAAATTCTCTGCAAAAAAGACTATATCATCTGCAAATGCGAGGCATTCAAATTTAAGCCCAGTTCTCTTGTGCCTAATCTAATTCCATTTGGAAAGTTGAATTTGCTCATTTCTTTACACCATTCCCTGATAACTTTCTCTAAAACACAGTTGAACAAAATTGGAGAGAGGCCATCTCCTTGTCTCAAACCTGTTTTGATTTCAAAGAGTGGGCCGATGACCTTCGATGTTAGGCCCCTTAAAACAACAAGCATCATTATCATCATCATTTCAAAGGGCTCTGACAGTTCTCCTAAAAATTTTACTGCGATCGTGTGTCTTGTAGTGTTTAATGAATCAAGGTGGTTGTCTTATTGTCTATTCCAAATTCCTTAAGAACTTCCATTAGTGTGTCCCTGTCTATGGAGTCATATGCTTTTTTGACATCCACGAATGTCATTATTACTTTCTTATCTGCTGCTAATGTCTTAGTTTTGATTAAGGTCTTAATGGTAAAAATCTGTTCTGCACATGACCGCCCCTTTCGAAAGCCAGCTTGATATACTCCTAATTGTTTATCTATATGTCCTTCTATCCTACGCTTGAGTGCTATAGAAAGTATCTTGTAGGCTACTGGCAAAAGTGATATCCCTCTATAGTTATTGACATTCGTTCTGTCTCCTTTCTTGTGCAGGGGGTGGATGATAGCCTCCCTCCATTCATCTGGGATCTCTCCTGTGGACCAGATCTGTTGAAAGAGTGTTTCAAGTTGTTCCAGGAAGTAATCCCCTGCATATTTCAAAAGTTCAGCAACAATTGAGTCCTTGCCAGATGCTTTGTTATTTTTCAAGCTTTTGATAATCTCCTTTATTTCATTCTTATCTGGCGGGGTTGATTCATGCAGTGTGCTTTCTGGTATCTGGAACGTCAGTTTTTCTTGAGGTGGATCACAGTTGAGCAGTTCTTTGAAATATTTAGCCAAGTGTTCACAGTTCTGTTTGTTGCTCATAATCAGCTTACCTTGATCATTTTTTAAACAAATGTTGGGTGACGAGTAACCTCGAAGTTTTGTCTTAAACGTCTGATAGAAGTTTCTGGTGTTGTTTTCCTTGAAATTCTCTTCTATCTCTCTCAGCTGGTCTCTTTCGAATCTTCTTTTGGCACTCTTGAACACCTTTGCTGTCCTTTTCGTTTGGATCTTAAATTCTTCGAAGTTCTGTTTGTTGGAGTTCCACTTGTTCCAAGCTTCTGATAGTCTTCGTAGAGCATCTTCACACTCATCATTCCACCATGGATGTTTCTTCTTCTTAGCAAGAAAAATTGTTTGTTTCGCTGCTTCCTGAATCTTTCGAGCCATTTTGTCCCACTCATAGGACTCCAACGTGTCGAGTTCTTTCTGATATTTCACTACTATTTCTTTGCTGACTTTGAGTTCTTCAATTCTGTACTTCTGTATTCTGAGGGGTTTCTTTCTATGGTTACAAGGTATGGGTTTCACTTTTATCCTTGTTAGATAGTGGTCGGAATCAAAATTAGCACCTTTTTGCACTCTATAACATTCATCATTTCCTTCGGGCTGGTGGTCGCTACAGGGTTAATTTGGAATTCTCCTAACATGGAGTTAGGTGATCGCCATGTCATCATCCGTTTGGGAGCTCTCTTGAATTGAGTGGACATTATTTTCATACCAAATGATTCACAAACATCTATCAATCTTTCATCATTTCTGTTTGTCCTTTTATGAGCTGTGTATGTTCCAACGATGTTTTGAAATTTTCTCTCTTTTTCCAATCTGAGCCTTAAAATCTCCCATCAAGATCTTGACATGTTTTTCTGGGGTTCTGAACAGTTCTTCAAGTTGTGACCAAAATTCTTCTACTTTCTCTGGATTCTTTCTATTATCTTCATTAATTGGAGCATGAACATTGAAAATGGAGTACAATTTGTTTCCCCTTTTGAGAGTTAGTACAGACAGTCTGGGAGATGGAGATCTGAAGTCTACTATAGATTCTGTTATAGAGTTGTGAATAAAGAAGGCTGTCCCGAGTATTAACACTGGATTCTTGGTTTTCTCTGCCTTCTTAACTTTGATAGCTGGCCGTCCTTTCAGTATTCTGTAGTTTCCAACAGCCGACACTTCATCTGAAATAAATCTTGTTTCTTGGACCGCTAGGACTTTGATATTATATTCAAGTACTTTGATCAGCTCCTTTTGTTTACCAACTTTCATAAGGGTGTTCACATTGAGTGTGCCAAAGAAATACTTTTCTTTCGTTCTGAGTTTGCGGGGTGATGGATCCTCCGACTGATCCAAACATGATGGTGTAGGGCCCCCAGAATCCTTTGCCCTACTTGAACCAGAACTCTGGCCCCGGATTTTACCGGCTGGGGTACTAGATGATATAGATGTTGATTCCCATAGGGAACCTGAAACATTTGTTCCGAATGAGTAAATTTATAATACCAATATAAATGGTCCATTATTGGACATTATAAATTTTCCAGCTAACTCATTCCTGGTTGCCAGCGTTTCGCCCCCATGTGCTAGGCTGGGCTCATCAGTTGGTACCTAGCACACCTACCAAGACGCATGGCTAGTGCATACCGTGGAGGCCACTGCGTAGGCTAATTGTAGCCACCGGCAGTGCCAATGCACTATGACAGACTTTGTCTCATTACCAAAGATTGATGCCTGATGATGATGATGATTTATAATGTCCAATAACGGACCATTTATATTGGTATTATAAATGTACTCATTCGGAACTAATGTTTCAGGTTCCCTATGGGAATCAACATCTATATCATCTGATGGCCAAGCAGGCATCAATCTTTGGTAATGAGACAAAGTCTGTCATAGTGCATTGGCACTGCCGGTGGCTACAATTAGCCTACGCAGTGGCCTCCACGGTATGCACTAGCCATGCGTCTTGGTAGGTGTGCTAGGTACCAACTGATGAGCCCAGCCTAGCACATGGGGGCGAAACGCTGGCAACCAGGAATGAGTTAGCTGGAAAATTTATAATGTCTAATAACGGACCATTTATATTGGTATTATGGGGTACTAGATTCCGTACGTTTTGTCATCATGTTAGTTGCGTGGTTTTTGGTTTGGGGGATAGGGCAGAACCCCATCCAAAACGTAAAACCAAGTTGGTGAGACCTGGAGTATTAGAACAGCTGTCCCTAACATGGAATCCGACGCTGACCAGGAAGCCGCCCGATTCGGGAACAGTTGCGCCTGGGTTTTAACTCGCTTTTCTTTTCGGGGTGTGCTCCCTTAGGTTCTTCCGCTCTCTGTGCCGTTGGGATATAGATTCCACTTCCGCCGCTGAGACCGTTGACCAGTTTCGCCTAGTAACCCTAGGTAGGGGCCCAATAACAGGGTGCTACCATGTGGAGCCAAATGGACCCTGGTTTTTTATAAGGTTGATACTCCTCCCGCTCCTCCTTCCTCATCACTTGCACAATGAGGCCCCGGGCTTGCGACCGGCACTGGCGGAGTTATTATTATTATTATTATTATCATCATATTTTGTTTGGGAAATGATTAATATGTATAAAAATGTGTGGTTCACCGGGCAAATTGGCCATGTGGTAGGGCTGCGCGGCTGTGAGTTTGCATCCGGGAGATAGTGGGTTTGAATCCCACTGTCGGCAACCCTGAAGATGGTTTTCCGTGGTTTCCCATTTTCACACCAGGCAAATGCTGGGGCTGTACCTTAATTAAGGCCATGGCCGCTTCCTTCAAACTCCTAGGCCTTTCCTATCCCATCGTCGCCATAAGACCTATCTGTGTCGGTGTGACATAAAGCCATTAGCAAAATAAATGTGGTTCTCACTTTTGTGAACAAAAACCAGGTAAAAAATAGTTAACATATTAAAAAGGCAAGGTTTTAAAATAGCATTCAGCTCAAGCAACACATTACAAAAATAAATGTGTACATTCATCCAAAGTAAATTTTTTTCCCCCCAAGTCAGGAGTATATCAACTCAAATGCAAAGAACCAAATTGTAATACCGGCAAAACAAAACATAATTTCCACACCAGGTTTAAAGAACACAAAAATGCAATTAGACACAACAGACACAATCTTCTGTGAACAGCCAGGTTGAGTGGCTCAGACAATTGAGGTGCTGGTCTTCTGACCACGCAGGCTCGATCCTGGCTGAGCCCCTGGTGTTTGACGTTGCTGAAATACGTCAGCCTCATGTCAGTTGATTTACTGACACGTAAGAGAACTCCTGGAAGGCAAAGTTCCAGCACCTTGGTGTCTCTGAAAACCGTCAAAAGTAGTTAGTGGGATGTAAAAACAGTAACATTATTACTTCTTTGAACACATACATTGATGGAAAATGAAATCCCAACACTAAGAAGTTGTGCTATATAAAAAAAAATTTGGGAGGCCTGTTTGCACATCTGAAAGATTCAAATTTGTATGCTAGTCAGTGAAGAGTCTTGCTAGTAGCGAAACTATGACCTTGTAAAGCAAGTTTGATTTAAATACGCGTTGTACACTTTGCGAGCACGAGTTATCATCCGGTGTTGATGTTGTGAGGTAGGTACGTGTGAGTCGAACATGCCTATAAGAGGTGGACCCTCATGTCAATTTATTTCTTATAATTGCACTTCAATATGGAACAAAAATGAAATTTATCTATATATTAAAAACATTTATGAAAACTAAAATCAGTCAGTCCGGCCATTCTATCTGGTCAATTTCCTTCATTTCTTTTTTAACTGAAAGGTATTCATGCACAGATTTGTCATCAGGTACTATAAATCACTTAACTTCTGCCTTCCTCAAATTATTTGAATTTTTCAATTTTTTTGTCTCTTTGAAGCAATTATATCTTTGGTTCTAATTGAATTACGGAGTTTGTTTTGGCCTAAGAACACTCAGTGAATCATGCTCTTTCATTTCAGCTCTGAACTATTCAAATTAGTTGATTCTGAGGAAAGTTATGAGTGCACATTCAATTTGATGTGGCATTTCTTCAACATTTTTTCTCATTGAAGCAATCATATCCTTCATTCTAATTGAGGTATGCAGTTCATTTTGTTCTAAAAACACTCAGTGGATCAAGCACTTTCTTTTGAGGTAATAACTACTTAAATTAGTAGATTCTAAGAAAAGTTATGAGTATATTTGTCTCCATGACAAAGATCTTTGAAGGACTTTTTAACAGTTCGGCGCGTAATGTTGTTCCAAGGAACGTTTAATTCAATTTCTTTGTGTGATGTTTTTTCAAGTGTTTTGTTGACATAATATTACATTCTATTACCACAGCAGAGCATGTGCTTTATTTCATTAACTCGAAACTTTGCAAATACATCTGTGAGGATAGTAAAGAACAACACCATACTTTGTACATTGCGGGCGGAGCCAACAGGAAACCGCTAGTAGCTTATAAAAATGCCTTCAAGGACACCAAGAAGCCAGTATGGGCAGCTTACTGAGTTTGAACGAGGCTGTATAATAGGGCTATGGGAAGGAGGATACTCTTTCTGCGATACTGCAGAAAGCCTTGGCAAGGATGTATCCATAGTGCATTGGTGTTAGCAACAACGGTGACGGGAAGGCACTTTCTCAAGAAGACAAGGGTCTGGCTGCACATGAGCCACTGTGGAGGGGGAAGACCACTGTATTTTCATCATGGATATGGCGAATCGTACTGCATCTGCCAAGCTTCATTTGACACTAGTGACACAGCGAACTGTAACAAATCAATTACTTGAGGGAGAGCTCCGACCCAGGCATCTCGTAGAGTTCATGCCACTAACTTCGAATCACCACCATCTGCAAATTCAGTCACGTCCATACAGAACTCATTGGAGGGCAGAGTGGAAATCCTTTGTGCTCTCAGATCAGAGCCGTTTTTGTCTTGGTGCCTGTGATGGCCATAAGTTGGTAACGAGGAGGCCAGGGAGCTTGGAACCAAGCTGTCTATGATGTTGACACACTGGACCTGCACAAGATGTTATGATGGGGGAGCGATTTTCTTCGACAGCAAGAGCACTCTCATCATTATCCCAAGAACTTTGACAGCGAATTTGTACGTCAGACTGGTGATTGAATCAGTTGTGCTTCCATTCATTTGCAGTATACAAGGGGTTGTTTCCAACAGTATAATGCTTGTCCTCAAACTGTTGCTGTCACCCAATGTGCTTTACAGAGCATTGACCAGATCACCAGACCTTTGGCCCATTGAGCATGTCTACCGAAACTAATTTTGAATAATAAATTTGTAACCTACCTGAAAAAGAAAACACATGGTGACAGTATTATACTTGAATAAGAAACAACTTAATTAAAATAGAATGACATGTTTTGTTCTTGAAAGATTATCATATTCTATCAAATCACACTCAGATATTTAGAAATGTATAAACATTTGTTTATATCTGTTTAAATACTTAGGAACTTGAAATCTAGAACTTATCTTAATGAAGCTCTCTTGTCTCTCCACTCATGGACCGTAATGATCGCACACACATACTCTTTACTGAATTAAATCACATATTGCTAATACACAATAATTTAAATTCCATTAGATTATATAATTTATTCACTAATGCTGATTAAGCATCCCCTAATTCACTTCCAAGACGATTTAAATAATATCAGAGGGAAACCTGACCTCTACAGATTGCAACCCCAGATGGTGGGTAGGAGGCCCCTTCACTTGTGCAGGGGTGGTTTCAATATCCAGTGGAACCCGTGGAACAGGCCAGGGCACCCTCCCTCCAAGGGACATAAATATGGCGGGTCAAGTTCGGAGTAAAGAGCTGAGACCTCAACGGCATCTACAATGGAGAAGTTGGACTTTGGTACTGCATAGGTGGCACGCGAGGCAGCCCAGTAGTTGGGACTGATAAGAGTATAAGGTATTTGTTCCTTTAGGAGCAGATATCACTTTTCAATGGTAGTGGCTGATCCGGAGCAGATGGCCGCTAATGGCATCTGTATCCCATGTTACGGGCAGATGTTTTCTTATCTGCTGTCAGCCTGGAGTGACAGGCCAGTTGGTTAATCTTTGTCGCAAACAAATGTCACAGCTTAACAGCAGCTGCCCGTATGGACTAACAACACTTACAACGAGAGTGTATCAACAAATAATCAGTAAGCCACTCGGCCCGGGCTCATGCCCATCAGTTAAAATCAACCATGTATTTAGCATGATGGAAACAAGCGATAGAAGCAACTTCTTCAGGCCCTAGCCGATAAGAGCGAAGGTAAACCGGGTCATTTGGATTCTGGAGAACCAGGAAATCATGCAAGAAAGAGTCGGAGCCTCCCAAAACTCCCCAAACTCAAGAGAACTCAGTTCATTGGCACACTCAGCATATGGACACTGACCAAAACAGCTAAACTCTAGATACTGACATGTACCTGCGACAGTTTTGGAACCATCATACTTGCTATATAGGGAGCATGATTTTGCAATTCTGATAACTTTGACTCCAGTGGATATTGCATCTACAAGGGAAAGGCTGCAATTAAACTAACAAATAGTAATTTACATGTGTTGGTAATTGCATTCCTAGTACACAACAGTATCCAGAACTCTGTGCTAGACTTCACATCACCCTCAGAATACCTCTCCCTACTCAGAGTTAAATGCACCAACAACACCTACAGACTGGTCAATGCACACTCTCCAGTAAACAGTGAACCTGACCGAGCTCGATAGCTGCAGTCGCTTAAGTGCGGCCAGTATCAAGTATTCGGGAGATAGTAGGTTCGAACCCCACTGTCGGCAGCCCTGAAAATGGTTTTCCGTGGTTTCCAATTTTCACACCAGGCAAATGCTGGGGCTGTACCGCTCTTCCCTGTCCCATCGTCGCAATAAGACCTATCCGTGTCGGTGAGACGTAAAGCAACTAGTGAAAAAAAAAAAAAAAAAAAAGGGGGGGGGCAGGAAGTTCTGGTCACAACTTGAACTAGCACTTGCCAAGATCCCTAAACACCCTGTCAAAATCCTCCTTGGAGATTTTAACCTGTAAGGACGTGTGATGGGTGAAACTTACCCACCGGCAATAATTCTCCTTAATTCTAAACTGTAATTAATGAAAACCCTGCAAGTGATGATACATTGATGTAGTTTGTAGCAGTCTACTTACCTTAGTTTGTCAGCCATGGCATTATTTCTACTACTACTACTGCCAGCACCTCAGAGTTTGTTCATTGTCAATCACAGTCTACTCCTGTGTTCACCCTTCTAATCATTGTTGTATGTTAGAACTTTTATTAATGCATTAATATGAGCCTGGAAGAATAGGTACACCCACTGAACACTAGAGAATTGGAAAAACTTTATAGAAACACAGAAGCAAACCTGTAAAACAATCAGATGTATCAAATGCACAAATGGAAGAAATTGATAATGACTTCAAAAGGAAGAATACACAAAATTTCTACAGGACCTTTAGGGATGAAATAACTAATTACAAGCCATCCAGGCTTTGTTTCCAGCGCCCCAATGGAACACTTGAGACCAAAGCAAAGGTCAACTGTAACATCCTGAATCAGTTCTTTTGAGACACTACACAACTGTGAACCATCTGGAGAGAAACTCCAATTCAACATACTCGCCCCAAACCAGGACTCAGTTCCACTGGCACATGATGAGATACAAAATATCAGATTATACCTAAAAAAACCAGAGGAAGATGTTGCAGTCACTGAGATGCTAAAAAACTCGTGGTTGACTGCCTACAAGGCATCATTGCAAATATGTGGGAGAGCAGAAACCTACCTGCAAACTGGAAAACCGCTTTGATTCACCCACTACACCAAGAGGGCAGTAAGTCTGATCCAAACAAATGCCCAGACATTATACTCCTGCCAATCACTTACAAAGTGCTCTCGTGTGCCCTCCTTACCAGATTGGAGCAACAGACAGAATATAAGATCTTCGAATACCAAGCAGGCTTCTGACAGTGCCAATTGTGCTTGGAACAGATCTGAACTTAAAGGTGATACTTCAGTACTGCCAGTTGAACCGTGCAGTGATCTCTTTCGTACACTTTGAAAAAGCATACGAGTCGATTGATTGCACCTCCCCGTTTAATATTATACAGAAATCCAGTACAGTGGAACCTCGGATTGCGAGTAACTTGGTCTATGAGTGTTTACAAGATATTAGAATCATTCCGTATTGACGGTTTTCACTTTACAATGGCGAAAAATGAAAGTATCCTCCTATTCAATACATCATATATTCCGTCATTAGACGGAGTAAACAAGTTCAGACATGTTTCGGCTCGTTTGAGCCATCTTCAGTGAAAAAATTAGGGGGGTTGGAATAATTTACATAATATGAGTTGAAAAAATGCTAAAAAACATAATGAAAGCGCAAATGAAAAAACAAACAAAAGAGAGCCTAGACGGAAACAAAATAGCACAAATATACAATATTTACATCAATATGCAGAGCAAAAAACAACTTATTGCAACAAAATTCAGTGAAACAGGAGTTAATTTGAAATAATAATTGATACTAAAAAACTGCGTTAACCTAAGAAACAAGGGAATGAGAAAACAAATGATGCAGATGGAAATGAATAATAGTAGCACATGGTGATAGACTCGATCACGCGAACGAGACCGTTACTTTGAGAAAGCCAGGCCACTAGAGAGGACAACCACCTACTGCACACCGTAAGTTTAAGCTTTCTTCACAACCATTCCACACTTTTTACTTATCAACCCATGTTTCTCATACAACTTCATTTTTTCCATTACAGATTAGAACTTCATTGACGGTTTCCACTAGATTACTACAATTTACTATGCATCTGTCTTCTACCTAACACAGCTTCTCATATTTTTTTATATGCAGCCCTTCCGACCCCTTTATAATAAGGCAAAACACCAGCCAACATTATGAAACAATAATGAAGAAAGGGACCGCTAGATTGAGAAGATATTAAGAATGCTGCTATTTCTGAAGCCTTAAATTTAAGGTGTTTTTTCTCCTTATCACAGGCTTTTCGCCTGCAGGTTAATTCAGGCTTGGTTTCTCTCAAAATGTTTGCTCCCGCTCTCCTCCTGACCATTTTGATGTGATGGGTTTCCACTAGGATTTTAACAGTGATTTCAAAACTGTTTTGTCGTTTTTATAAACTAATAATTTGTAAACTATGAGGTCCACAACCTCACCATGTGCTACTATTATTCATTTCCATCTGCATCATTTGTTTTCTCATTCCCTTGTTTCTTAGGTTAACGCAGTTTTTTAGTATCAATTATTATTTCAAATTAACTCCTGTTTCACTGAATTTTGTTGCAATAAGTTGTTTTTTGCTCTGCATATTGATGTAAATATTGTATATTTGTGCTATTTTGTTTCCGTCTAGGCTCTCTTTTGTTTGTTTTTTCATTTGCGCTTTCATTATGTTTTTTAGCATTTTTTCAACTCATATTATGTAAATTATTCCAACCCCCCTAATTTTTTCACTGAAGATGGCTCAAACGAGCCGAAACATGTCTGAACTTGTTTACTCCGTCTAATGACGGAATATATGATGTATTGAATAGGAGGATACTTTCATTTTTCGCCATTGTAAAGTAAAACTATGAGTGTTTCGCAAGACGAGCAAACATTTTAAATAAATTGTGACTTGATAAGCGAGTGAGGTTTCGCAATACGAGCGTCACGTGTACGTACGTTTCCACCTCCCCTGTGCCTTTGTTTTCCCCTCCCCCTGCCACTCTCTTTCCTGGGAAAGTGTGTGTAATCATTTCCCGCACTGGACTTCAGTTGGCGTGCCTCGCTCGCATAGTCAACACCATACGAGTCTACATGTTTTGTTTCTGTCATCTGTGATATAACTGTTCTGCAACAATGGGCCCTGTAAACGAAAAGAAGGCTAAAAAGGAATTCGGTTGGAAGGAGGAAATGATTACAGTGGATGAATCTGTTCAATGACAATGCAGTGTCACATTTTCGTGAAATCCTCAAAAAGAGGCAAAAGCAACAGTCATTGGACAGGTTCCTCGTTAAAGTTGCACGAAAAGAAAACACTTCCAATGAGCCAACCAATAGCAGTGATTCCGTTAGTGAAATTTGTGCTACACAGTAACTCTTCTCATGTCATCTCTCGTCTCCCTCACACCAACAATAATTCTATTGAAAGGTAAAGTACAGTTTAATTGTTTTACGTTATATTTTGTTTTAGAAATGTTACGCGAATAAATGTTTTTGTGTTGTGGACGAATCATCCGAGTTTCAATAATTTCTTATGGGAAAATTTGCTTTGATATACGAGCGATTTGGATTACGAGCATGTTGCCGGAACGAATTATGCTCGCAATCCAAGGTTCCACTGTATAGGCAATAACACAGCTGCATTAATTCAACAGACTTTGACAGACACAACATCTAAAGTGAAAATCATAGGCGAAATCTCAAAACCCTCTGAAATTAGAACATTAGTAAGACAAGATCATGTCTGCTGTCCCCACTCCTATTCAGCCTGGTACTAGAGAAGATTGTTAAAACATAGGAGGAAGAAGTACCAGGAATAAGTGTGGGAACAAAATGTAAGCAGAGCCAGGCTGAGTGGCTGAGACAGTTAAGGTGCTGGCTTTTTGAGTCCAAGTTGGCAGGTTTGATCCTGGCTCAGTGTGGTGGTCTTTGAAGGTATTAAAATGTGTCAGCCCCATGACGGTAGATTTACCTGCACGTAAAAGATCTTGTTTGGGAGAAAATTCTGGCATCTAAAAAGTACTTAGTGGGTTGTAAAACCAATAATAGTTTTTATAAGTAAGCGGATGAACCTAAAATACCTTGCCTTCGCTGACGATCTAGTAATAATTATCTGGACTTACGAGGTGGCCTGACATGCCTTTGAATTCTTTGAGTTAGCCATCAAAACTGGCCTCCAAATTTCTTATGAGAAAACAGTACATGGACTCCATGAAACCTAATCTTTGATCACTTGCAACCAAACGTGGCAACATCATACAAGTTATTCACTTCAAGTACTGGGAAAAATTATCGGAAATGCTGGAAATAAAATAGTAGCCAGCAAAACCCTTGCAGACAAATTATGTAAAGCCTAGCCATACTCCGTCACTACCACATAGCAGATGAAAATATTTGAACAAAGATCGAAGATGGTGTCTGGATATGCAAAACTGTGAAGAATTTTTTTCACTATCTGAACAATTCACTTCAATTGCTCGATAAAGACTTGTTAAATTATATGGACATACAGCATGAATGGACGATTTGTGATTGACCAAAAAAATCATCATTAATGGAACCCCACAAACCAAAGTACACTGGATAGTAGACAGCCATAAGGATATCACAGAAGTCAATATTAACCCACCGGCAGCTACACAATCTGCATATGGACAGAAAATCAACTCACACAAGTTCACACCCAAGTAACCAACCACAAGAATTTTGAAATTTAAAAACATGTGGACACAAGGAAGAAGACATTCTCATAGCAAGAGGATGAGGAAGTTTTGGGAGGATAAGAAGAAAAGACCAATGATAACTAATAGTTGTACATGCTCATTAGAGGGCCAAATATAATAACAACAATAGACAAGGACTACAGTTCTGCATAAGCGGATAATTTCACTGGAGCATGACATAACAGAAAGCTACTGGGACACTAGTCAAATGGCTTAACAAAAATGACGACGCATTACACCACCCTGCACTCCTAGCTGGAGGAGAGAGAAGACACAAAAGGAGTACTTCATTTAGATAAGTTCTAACATACACCAATTATCAGAGAGTGAACACAAAATTTTAAATTTTACACTTCTTAATAATATTCATCAAATCAGTAATTAAAAAAATGTGATTTGATAGAATCTTATGATCTTTCAAGAACAAAACATCTCATTTTGTTTTTAATTAATGGTATCTTTTACAGGTATAATCTGTTATTTAATGTTTTCTTTTCCAGGTATTATCTAAAATTAACTTATCCAGAATTAGTTTTCGACAGACTGAAGAACCTCACAGTTATACACTGCCTGACACAAAAATTGAAGCACCCAGAAGGGGAGGAGGGAACAAAATGAAACTTCACTTGTTGAGAGGGTATGTGATGTTATTTCAGTGGTTACAAAGAACTTGGTAGTACAGGTCCACTTATCAGTATGACGTTGCACTCCGACTGGCCTGGTTGCATGCTCTGATTCGGTTTGGAAGGGTGTCATAAAGCCGTTGTATCCTCTCCTGAGGCAAGCTGGCCCACAATTTAGTGAAATAATGTCTCATAATATGCTTTACAGTAGGTTTTTCTGCCTTGATCCAAAACTCAACGTGCAGCAGGGTAACTCCAGCAATCTTTAAAATGCTCACGATAAATAGGAGAAAGTTTATCATCATCTTCATAGCCAAGCGTTCACCGGCACATCTTTTGGAATGATGTTGGCACCTTATTTTCTTTCTCTTTTCCAGACTTTAGCATACCCAAGTTCTTTTCTTCAGTTCAAATCTTCGATTTGAAAAACTTGTCACTCATTCATTGGTATCTTTGCAACAACAGTCTGTGGGCCGGTAGGACAGATCGCAGAAAACTAACTATGGTAAATATTCATTTGTAAATCGGGGAATTGATGACTGGAATGTACTACCTGCAGCTGTCTTACAGCCTTTTCCCAAAAATGTAAGATGCTTCGAGAATAGACTCCAGCATTCTGTAAATTGTGTGTAAATTTGTATGTGATGGTGTCATATTTTACCGTAATGCACTGTAAATTATAGTATTAAGGCATCTGAATTATTTAAGGTATGTGTGAATTTGTGTATGAACGTGCTGTATTTACAATGCTAAGATAATAGTAATTCGGCCGCTCAGTCTACTCTAAGTCATAGTGTAAAATTTTGAAATACTTAAGGTACGGGTGAATTTGTATATAACATTGTTGTAATGTTTACGCTAGTACAGTAGAACCCCGTTTATCCAAAATAAAGGGGGCGGTTTCGTGTTTCGTGGGACTGACTGTATTGCTATATAATAGGCTTCTCCATGTGCCGTGTGTGTTGACAAAGGAACTGAGTCCCGGACTGTTGATGGGTTCTCCCATCTCATAATCCATACTGAAGACTGGGTGATTGGTCATATAACAGACTTGATCAATCTCAGTCTCTCACAACTTTCACAGTCCCCTGTGATGTAAACGGAATAACCATCGCACTTGGAAGACATTGTCATCCTCAGTATGCACACTACCACCCATACCACTGAACTCCTGAGATGTAGCCAGTCTTTGGTTGCCTGCTGTAATTCCTGTTTAATATTAAAAAATGTTTCTCATTGACTTGTTTTTCCACTTTTTGTTAATTCCTATTAAAAAATTATGCTTTAAAGAGGCATATGTGAACTCTCAATTTTCTTTATTTCTTTTTTTTTCCTTTTTGTGGATGAGCAATTTTCAGTTTTCCAACGTATATTACTAGCTTGGTAAGTGTTCATTTACCGTGCTCGAGGTTAATCGTTCACATTCTCAGACAAGTCTGGTGCCATTTAAGGATGTTAAATGTGAAAAGGTGAGGCAATGAATGGTTAAGTGCTACATTTGGTTAATGTTTTATATGTGTGTGAAGTTGAGACACTAAAAGCAGTTGCAGGCAGTCAAAGAGAAGCATTTGAAATGTGACTTCACATGAGATTGCTATGTATTCCAAGGAAGGACAGCTTAAAAATCCAATGAAGAAGCGCTAAGGAGTACCGGTGTTAAACGAGAGCTAAGAATAACCACAAGATATCCATAGAACATATAGCTTACTAAGTGTTAATCAGTATCAACATCTGAGGTTAATTCTACAATGGTAAATAGGTTTTGGACATGTTGGAAAAAAACGAACATCCTGGCTGGGGAACATTAAAGACTGGATGTGTATATGAAACCCACAGAAGCTAATTTGTCTTACATAAAACAGAGGCAAATATGCCAGCATCAGGGAGAATTGATATGGCATGTTCAAAAAGAGAAATGTGAGATAACCCTTCTCAGTAGATTTAATGACACATGAAAGAATATATTTCCTGGGGATAATTCCAGTACCTTTTTTTCCCCTTTAAGATCAGGAGCAGTTAAAGGGATATTATAAACTCAATAGTAATATGGTTCATGGTGTGGGTTACTGTAGTCACTTCCGAGTTCGTGAATCATGGGCAATGGCTGAGTGGCCCAGTAAGTGGTCCTGAGAGTCGGGATACCACTTGCGATGGAATGGGAGTGGGCATCTCAGACATGTTCCGAGTCGTGGACCTCCTTGTGCTCAGGCGGCTAGGACTATACAATCCACCAGTGGTCCCCTAACCTGTTAGAGGAGAGATCCTCACTTGGACTATGTGCAAGTACGGTAGCATCCTGCTTCATGACTTTACCGAGCTCGGAACATTTTATGCAAGCCTCGGACCTATAGAAGTAGCGGAGTCCCACTCAATTGACAGGCGAGGGACTCCTTGGAAACAACTTGGTGAATGAAATGGAATTCGATGGGGAGCTATCAATATTAATAGGGCTTATGGAAGAAAGAAAGTAGAACTGGCTGAGTCAGCAAAGAGGATGCATCTGGATGTACTAGGAGTAAGTGATATTCGGGTAAGGGGAAATAACGAGGAAGAGATAGAAGATTATAAAGTGTACTTGACGGGTGTTAAATAGGGAAGGGCAGAGTATGGGGTAGGACTGATTAACAGGACTGCTATTGCACGCAACATAGCTTCTGTTAGGCACGTAAATGAGCATATGATGTGGGTAGATTTGCCAGTTGGAGGAATTAGGACGAGAATTGTGTCCGTGTATTCACCATGTGAGGGTGCAGATGAAGATGAAGTTGACAAGTTTTATGAAGCATTGAGTGACATCGTGGACTGGGTCAACAGCAAGGATAGGATTGTGCTAATGGGCGATTTCAATGCGAGAGTTGGAAATAGAACTGAAGGATACGAAAGGGGAATTGGTAAATGTGGGGAAGATATGGAAGCTAAAGGGAATGGGAAGTGTTTGCTGGAATTCTGTGCTAGTATGGGTTTAGCAGTTACGAATACATTCTTCAAGTATAAGGCAATTCACTGCTACACATGGGAGGCTAGGGGTACCAGATCCATAATAGACTATATCTTAACAGACTTCGAATTCAGGAAGTCTGTTTTGAATGTACCGGTTTTACGGGGATGTTTCGATGATACAGACCACTGTCTGATCTGTAGTGAACTAAGTATCTCTAGGCCTAGGGTAGAGAAAGTGAAATCTGTCTGCAAACGAATAAGGGTAGAAAATATCCAGGACAAGGAAATTAGACAGAAGTAAATGGATATGAATAGTGAGAAGTTTGGACAGTAGACAGTAAGCAGGTTCAGGATATAGAAAGAGAAAGGGTGGCATACAGGGATGCTGTAGTAGAAACATCAAGGGAATGCCTAGGAACGACTGTGTGTAAAGACGGGGAAAGCGAACATGTTGGTGGAATGATGAAGTGAGAGCAGCTTGTAAATGTAAAAAGAAGGCTTATCAGAAATGGCTTCAAACAAGGGCTGAGGCAGACAGGGAGTTGTACGTGGGTGAAAGAAACAGAGCGAAACAAATAGTTGTTGAATCCAAAAAGAAGTCTTGGGAAGATTTTGGTAATAACCTGGAAAGGCTAGTTCAAGCAGCAGGGAAACCTTTCTGGACAGTAACAAAGAATCTTAGGAAGGGAGGGAAAAAGGAAATGAACAGTGTTTTGAGTAATTCTGGTGAACTTATAACATATCCCAGGGAATCACTGGACAGGTGGAGGGAATATATTGAAAATATTCTCAACGTAAAAGGAAATCTTCATCGTGGTGCCGCGAACAACCAAGCTCATAGGGAGGAAGAAAATTATGTTGGTGAAATTACACTTGAGGAAGTGGAAAGGATGGTAAATAAACTCCAGCAGGAATAGATGAAATTAGACCTGAAATGGTGAAGTATAGTGGGAAGGTAGGGATGAAATGGCTTCATAGAGTAGTAAGATTAGCATGGAGTGTTGGTGAGGTACCTTCAGATTGGACAAAAGCAGTAATTGCACCTATCTATAGACGAGGGTACAGGAAGGATTGCAACAATTATTGAGGTATCTCATTGATTGGTATACCAGGCAAAGTATTCACTGGCATCTGGGAAGGGAGGGTGCGATCAGTCGTTAAGAGGAAATTGGATGAAAACCAGTGCGGTTTCAGACCACAGAGGGGCTGTCAGGATCAGATTTTTAGTATGCATCAGGTAATTGAAAAATGTTATGAGAGGAATAGACAGTTGTGTTTATGTTTCCTAGGTCTAGAGAAAGCATATGACATGGTACCGAGGGAAAAGACGTTCGCCATACTGGGGGAATATGGTATTAAGGGTAGTTTATTGAAATCAATCAAAGGCATTTATGTTGACAATTGGGCTGCAGTGAGAATTGATGGTAGAATGAGTTCTTGGTTCAGGGTACTTACAGGGGTTAGACAAGGCTGTAATATTTCACCTTTGCTATTCGTAGTTTACATGAAACATCTGCTGAGAGGTATAAAATGGCAAGGAGGGATTCAGTTAGGTGGAAATGTAGTAAGCAGTCTGGCATATGCTGACGACTTGATCTTAATGGCAGATTGTGCCGGAAGCCTGCAGTCTAATATCTTGGAACTTGAAAATAGGTGCAATGAGTATCAACAAATTAATTTTAAAACCACCTAATCGGTACTTTATTTTTTGCCTTTCGCAAAATTAAAAATACATTAGCACACACGGAACATGTTTCAACCACTTAGTGGTCATCTTCATCTGTATATAAATAGTTTAGATGAAAACATTTGGGTAGTAAGCACATTAAACCTTAAAACTATGTCCCATAGGATCCTGAAAACTATTGCTCTAGGTGCTCTAAATGAAAGGGGGAGGGGGAGGTTGGTGGGTGAGGTAATATATGTGAATGATACTTAAATTACGATTCATGTCTACAATTGTGTTTAAAAACTTATTTACAAATATGCATATTTAAAATATTTAAAAGCGTCTATGGTGATACACTAGGTGGCCTGAATAAAAAAGTCAATGTGTGTAACAGTCTTCAGGCATTTGTGAGGAGGATACTTGAATTAAAATTTGCGTCTTAAAGCATCTATGGTGAGGAACTTAAAAAAAAAAAAAAAAAACAAACTTGTGCTTTAATAGAAAGTAGTGTATATGTACAGTATATACCAGTCTTTGGGTATATAGTTTGTATTTTATATTGTGTATCTTCCTTAAATGTGGCTCTTTAGGTTATGGTAAAACGCTGTGTTGACTGTTTGACTTGCAAATATTGCTCTTTAGATGGTGGTAAAAGGATGTGTTGACTGTTTGACTTGCAAATATTGCTCTTTAGATGGTGGTAAAAGGATGTGTTGACTGTTTGACTTGCAATAGTCCTGTGGTAGCTTCTCTTTTATATAGAATTGCGGTCTTCTGATTAGGGCAGCTTGCCTCAAAGGCAAATAATAAAGTTTATAATAATATAAGAAATTTATTTTAACTCAACCTATTCAATACAGTACAAGATGTTAAGGTATTAGTTAAACATTGTTAAAATTCGTTGAGGCATGTTTCGCTCCTTCTGTGGGGCATCATCAGTCATATCAAATACCTCAAAATTCTACCAGACGTCTGGTTGGAAATAATAAAAATATGTTACCTGAGTGAATACATTAAAAAACATTTACGATCTTATTAACAAAATACCAAAATTAACTAAAAAATGTTCCACTAGTGAACACGTTGGTGAATTTTCACTCAAAACAAGGCCGTCCTATTGTACAGTATTGACAATAATGGTAGTTAAAGTCTTATTTGGTGCTAAGTTCGAAGACAGTTTAAAATTTTGTTTTTGTACAAATGTTGAGAATGAATGCAGAATACATATAATTGCAATTTACTGTACGTGTATTTTACATTGTAAAGTAATGTGGAAAAAACATTCCAAAATTTGTATTAATATCCATGGAAGAAAAAAATTTTTTTTTTTACTCCGGACCTCAATATTACGGTCCTGGTGCATTCTAATCAGAAATGGCTTCAAGATGTGAAATTTGGTATGTGATTTATGATCAGCTCATGTAAAAATTTCTGCATTACGTCGTAATTCAACTTGAATGTTTATATTGACTAATTATATTTTAGACTCAAACAAAATAGCTCATCGAAGTATCCATGGGCTAATCACCTCCGTTGGACACTCTCTATGAAGACAGAGTGCCTAGTGCATGTAAACAACAGTTTATATTGGATTCAAAAGGAACCATGTTGAAAACAGTAAAAATAATGGCTTGAATGAGGGCGGTTGAAATGTCGTTAAGTCTTCCCAAGTGACTAGTGTTTTTAAGTTTCTCCGTGTGTTTATGTTGTTGAAGTATGGGGTTGCAGTTTTATTGGTTGAATGGGCGACAGTCAAGACGTTGTCCGATGTAATTAATGTTGAGCTGTCTTACGTATGTGAAAATCTGAAAGGAAGGATAAGTCCTTAATTAATTGAGTGAAATGACGGGAAAAGAGAAAGAATGGGTGTGTTGGAGAGTTGAGACTGTGAAGTTAAAAACTTACCTTCAGTGTTGTTGGGCTGTTACCTTATTGCTAAGAGGTTTTTGAAGCACTGGCTGTCACTAACGTCTTGCTCCTCGTATTGTATGTGTGACGTCTTGGTGGAGGGGAGTCTGCCTGAGGAGGCGGGACTGTGGGCCTGTGATTGGCGCATGGGAAGGAGTTGTGTGTATTGGAGGGAGAACAGGGGCGTGATAAGTTGAACGGCTTAGTGGGGGTACTTGAGGAGGTTGTTTTGAGGACGTCAACTAATCTTTTGTCTTTCAGATTTAACTTGTTGAACGAAATTATTAATTGTTCATAAAGAGGGCTTCGGTTGTCTATTGGATCATTTAAGTTTTTATTACTATTGTATTTTTGGTCCAAGAAAATGTACAAATTTTCAAACTCGGTCATGAGTCTGCCTTTATCTAGTCTTTTTAAAATTTGGAGATCTTGTTCGATTGTGGTGAAACTGTGTCTGTGTCCTTCATATGGATGCTCATTGCTGAGTGTTTGTTGTGTTTCTGGGCATTAAAATGTTCTGCATATCTAGTTGTGAAGCTTCTTCCGGTTTGACCGATGTACGAACTATTGCACTCAGCGCATTTCAGTCTGTAAATGCCGGAACCCGAAAATTTATTGTTGTCTGAGTTTATCTTGTGGTTGAAGAATAACTTTCGATTTGAATTTTGGGTCTTAAAGGCTATCTTAATATCATGTTTCCTTAAAGGGGGTAGCGATTTAATGTATGAAGGGATTAGTATAGGTAAAGGTTGGGTACTTTGATTTGTTTTTTTCCATTGGGGAGAGGTTCGTGGTCAATTTCAATTTTACTTTATTGATTATTTTATGTATGATTGAGAGATTGTATCCGCTGAAAATAGCTATTTCTTTTATGGTATTTATTTCTTTTTTCAAGTTGGCGCTTGACATGGTAATTTTTAGCGCTGTGTACACTAAGCTGTGAAATGAGGCTTGTTTGCGTGACTGTGGGTGAAGAGAATTTTGTTTTATGGTTGTGGGAGTGAACAAAGGTTTTCTGTAAATTTGGAAATCAAAATTGTTTAAGGTCCTGGTAATTGTATAATTAGTGAGAAGTTCCAAACAGTGGATAGTAAGCAGGTTCAGGATATAGAAAGAAAATTGGGGGGTGGGGGTGGGGTGGGGGGGTGTGTACAGGGATGCTATAGTGGAAACGGCAAGGGAATGCCTAACGAACGAACTGTGTGTAAAGATGGAAAAACGCAAACATCTTGGTGGAACGATGAAGTGAGAGCAGGTTGTAAACGTAAAAAGGAGGCTTATCAGAAATGGCTCCAGACAGGTGTTGATGCAGACAGGGAATTGTATGTTGATGAAAGAAACGGGGTGAAACGACAGTTGTTGAATCCAAAAAGAAGTCATGGAAAGATTTTGGTAATAACCTGGAAAGGCTAGATCTAGCAGCAGGGAAACCTTTCTGGACAGTAATAAAGATTCTTAGGATGGGAGGGAAAGAGGAAATGAACAGTGTTTTGGGTAATTCATGTGAATTCATAATAGATCCCAGGGAATCACTGGACTGGTGGAGGGAATATATTGAAAATATTCACAACGTAAAAGGAAATCTTCATGCTGGTGTCGCGAACAACGAAGCTTCTGGTGAGGAGGAAAATGATGTTGGTGGAATGGGTGGTTAAAAAAATTCCATTGTCATAAAGCAGCAGGAATAGGTGAATTTATACCTGAAATGGTGAAGTACAGTGGGAAGGCGGAAATGAAATGGCTTCATAGAGTAGTAAGATTAGCATGGAGTGTTGGTAAGGAACCTTCAGATTGGACAAAGGCAGTAATTGCACCTATCTATAAGCAAGGAACGGGAAAGATTGTAACAGCTATCAAGGTATCACATTGATTAGTATACCAGGCAATGTATTCACTGGCATCTTGGAAGGGAGGGTGTGCAATATGCAAACAGTGTTTGGGATCCTCACCAAGAATACCTAATCAAAGAAATAGACAGTGTGCAGAGGAAAGCAGCAAGGTTTGTAACAGGGGATTTCAGGAGAAAGAGTAGTGTATCAGAAATGTTAAAGGAACTAGGGTGGGAAACTTTAAGTAAGAGAAGGGAGAAAACTAGACTTATAGGGTTATATAGAGCCTATACAGGAGAAGCAGCATGGGGAGATATCCGTGAGAGGCTTCAGTTGGAAAATAATTATATCGGCAGGACTGACCACAAATGTAAAATTAGAAGAAATTTTGGTAGAAGCGATTGGGGTAAATTTTCATTCATTGGGAAGGGTGTAAAGGAGTGGAACAGTTTACCAGGGGTAGTGTTTGATCCTTTTCCAAAATCTGTACAGATATTCAAGAAGAGAATAAACAGCAACAGAGAAAATAAATGAAATGTTAGAGGGCATTCGACCAGTGCAGGTTAATGTAAATAAAAAATGTGTGTGAATAAATGAATTCCATCCCCTAGTCTAAGGAGTTTGGACAGCCAAAGTAGGGGACTGCCTGTAGGGGTGAAGTACAGTGGGGACTTCGAGGGCCCTGGGACCGCTACGGTAGCTGTGAAGGCCCTTCAGGAACTCTGAAAAGTGGTAGCAAAAGGGGCTCTGGTTAAGACGCAGCAGGTCGTTATGCTACTTAGGTTCCAGAATGGGTAAAGGAAAAAAGAAAAAAGTAAATAAATGCAATGTAAATTTTAATCTTATACCAGTTGTACAGTATCATTTGAAGTAATTCCACATAAAGTATATCAGTTGACTATATTTGTAAGTAGTGCAGGAGATATTATTAGTAGAATTTTGTAAACGATATAAATTTACTAAGGATGAGCTGTGTGTTTAATAGAAAAAGTTGTTAGCGTAAATTGTATAATATTGTATTATAGGAAAATTTTGTTCTCTTGTTAATTTAATATTTAGCGCTTGACAATAATGTATTTTAGTGTACTATTTGCCACCGAGGTAGGCACCTCATTTGCAAATAAAGAGATTTTGATTTGATTTGATTTGATCAGCGGTTGAGAGGAAGTTGGATTAAAACCAGTGTGGTTTCAGGCCACAGGGGCTGCTAGGCTCAGATTTTCAGTATGCGCCGGGTAATTGAAAAATGCTACGAGTGGAATAGGCAGTTGTTTGTTTCGTAGATCTAGAGAAAGCATATGCCAGGATACTGAGGGAAAAGATGTTCACCATACTGGGGGACTACAGGATTAAGCCTAGATTATTAAAATCAATCAAAGGCATTTATGTTGACAATTGGTCTTCAGTCAGAATTGATGGTAGAATGATTTCTTGGCTCAGGTTACCTACAGGGGTTAGACAAGGCTGTAATCTTTCACCTTTGTTGTTCATAGTTTACATGGATCATCTGCTGAAAGGTATAAAGTGGCAGGGAGAGATTCAGTTCGGTGGAAATGTAGTAAGCAGTCTGGCCTATGCTGACAACTTGGTCTCATTGGCAGATTGTGCCGATAGCTTCTGGTCTAATATCTTGAACTTGAAAATTGGTGCAATGAGTATGGTATGAAAATTATCCTTTCAAAGACTATATTGATATCAGTAGGTAAGAAATTCAATAGAATTGAAAATCAGATTGGTGATACAAAATTGGAGCAGGTTGAACGTTCCAAGTATTTAGGATCTGTGTTCTCCCAGGATGGTAATATAGTGAGATTGAATCAAGCTGCAGTAAAACTAATGAAGTGAGCTTGCAGTTGCGATCAACAGTATTATGTAAGAAGGAAGTCAGCTCCCGGACGAAACTACGTTTTCATTGGTCTGTTTTCAGACCAACTTTGTTTATGGGATCGAAAGCTGGGTGGACTCAGGATATCTTATTCATTAGTTAGAAGTAACAGACATGAAAGTAGCGAGAATGATTGTTCTTACAAACAGGTGGGAACACTGGCAGGAAAGTACTCGGAATGAGGAGAAAAGGTTAAGTTAAGAATGAACTCTATGGATGAAGCTGTACGTATAAACCGGCTTCGGTGGTGGGGTCATATGAGGCGAATGGAGGAAGATAGGTTACCTAGGAGAATAATGGACTGTGTTATGGAGGGTGAGAAAAGTAGAGGGAGACCAAGACGACGATGGTTAAACCTCAATTTCTAACGTTGTAAAGATAAGAGGTATAGAACTAAATGAGGCCACAGCACTAGTTGCAAATAAGATTGTGTCACAGAGGCTTGCAGACTGAATGCTGAAAGGCATAATGGTCTATAATGATGTATGTATGTATATATTCTTCTTTCTTTCATGGGGCCTCTAAAAATTAGTTCCTAATTAGCGTCGACCTCTAAAATCGTTGGCTACTATGTTTTTCCTTCATTTCCACCTAGATGTACCTGCTCTCATCACAGTGCTGCAGGTTGTTCTTATTGGGTCTTCTTGGAATTTTTTCCTCTCTCTTCACCTGGTAGTCCTAGAGTGGAGAGTCTGATTCTACCCAGCGCCTCACATTCAAAAAGTATGTGTTCAGCTGATTCCTCTGCTTCATTGCATTTCCTACATATGTTTTATTACTCCAATTCTCTGTAGATGGCAGTGTCCTGTCAACAGTCCTACTACCCATCTTATATTTTCTCTGCTGAGTTTCAACATTTCTTTAGAGTGCCTCTGTTTGGTCCTTTTATCAGTTTCTTTGCAAGTCTGCATCCTGGAGTATTTTTCCCATTTTCCATTTGTTTCTTTTGTACCCATTTTCCTATGTAGTGTAGGGCTTGTCCATAGGAAATCATGCATACAGGTTCTGGGCCTACAAAATGTGTCTCTGCCCCTTTCCTGGCCAGTTTATCTGCCTTTTCATTTCCTTCTATACCTGCATGCCCTGGTACCCATATTATTTTGACAATGTTGTACTTTGAGAGCTTCGGGAGAAGTGAGTGGCAAAACCAGGCAATTCTGTATATTATCCGGACTGATTCTAGTGCCTTAATGGCCGCTTGGCTGTCCGTAAAAATGAAAATGTTCTTATTCCTATAGTTCATTTTCAGATTTTCTTCAAGACTTCTTTTTATATTATCTGGGTCTCCAACAGTTTTTCAAAGTTGTACTTTGGTATCATATGATCAGAAGGCATGTGTAGAACTTCCTCTGTTATTACTCTGTTAATTTTACAGTGCCCTAGATTGGGTCTTTGTGCATTCCAGCACTTTGATTGTGCCAATCTATATGAACTCATTGTAGCGTGTCCTTTTATGAAATTGCGTAGTGGTGGGAGGTCTAGTAAGGTATTCAAGGATTCTGTCGGCGTTCTCATAGCCCCAGTTACGGCTATGCATGCCATTCTCTGTAGGCTATCCAATCTACTGCAGACTTTACCTTGGTGTACTTTCTGCCACCAGATCATTGTGTATATCCACATTACCATTGATGGTTTTAGGCTCCATGTCTTTCCAACGGGTCTTTTGCATGCATACAGCAAGTTCTTGGCCCAGATTATGTTCCTTTCTATATGTGGATTCCAGGTTAGATTTTTATCTAACACTACACCCAGGTGCAATGCCTGTTCTTCCATATATATATAATCTTGTGCAAATGGCTTCAGCGATCTCTTTCCCTCTAATTTTCTCCTTCTTGTAAAAGGGACCAGAGTTATCTTGTTCGGGTTGACTGATAGTTGTTCTACCAAGCTCGATAGCTGCAGTCGCTAAAGTGCGGCCAGTATCCAGTATTTGGGAGATAGTAGATTCGAACCCCACTGTCGGCAGCCCTGAAGATGGTTTTCCGTGATTTCCCATTTTCACAACAGGCAAATGCTGGGGCTGTACCTTAATTAAGGCCATGGCTGATTCCTTCCCAGTCCTAGCCCTTTCCTGTCCCATCATCGCCATAAGACATATCTGTGTCGGTGCGACGTGAAGCCAATAGCAAAAAAAAAAAGTAGTTCTTCCCGACACCAGTTCTCCACAAGGTTGAGTGATCTTTGCATGGGGTCCTGAATAACGCTCATCACCTTACCTCGTACCACAATCACTAGGTCTATGTATGTATTAGTAATAAAATGGCACATGTCATAAAAAATGACCTGTCAGTTTTAAATCTTTGTGATATTTAGCAGGGTTAGTAACTGACATTGTTAAGATAGTGCCTTACTGTTATTTGGTTATTTCCTTAAAATCCTAGGCAGGATTTTAGGGCCAAAACCTGGTATCGCCAACTGGTTCTGTGCTGAACTATTTGGTTTAAATCTCTCCAACCATAACCTATCTGTAGACTCCCCCTCTTCCGACAATTTTCTCCATGTCCTTTTAGGTCTTCCTGATCTCTGTTCGTGTGGATTGCACTGTAGGGCTTGTTTGGTGATGACATAATCAGATCTTCACAATGTATGTCCATTCCACTGACATTTCCTTCTATTAATCTGCTGGTCGATCAGTAATTGACATGACCTTATCCTGAGTGTGTATACAATCTAACTGTTCTGTAGTCTGGCATGTACAGTAATTCTGCCTGGCATATTATATTGATATATCCGGATTTGAATTGGGACTCGTTATAGTGCAGCGTTATAATCATCCACTGTCTTCTTTGTTGGGATTCACGTGGATTATTGTTTTGACATGTACTGTATGCTTTCTTCTGTGTTCGTTGTGCAGCTGCCTATTTTCTTGTGTGTTAAATATCAACAATGGTTTGAACTATGCCATAATCAGAAAAATCCAAGCACAACACATTGTTGTTAACCAGAAAGTGGGATATCCTTAAGAAGCTGGATGAAGGTGAGAAACAGAATGATTCAGTGAACCAATATAGTGTTGGACGTTGTACAATCTACAATATTTAAAAAAAACCCAGGTGCATATCAAGACTTTACAAAAGTGCAAATGGAACAGGTAAGACAGACCCAAAAGTTGAGGAAGCACCAAAAGGTTGCTTTCTTCAGGAATGCAGCCAGAGTGCACCCATTGATGGAGATGTCCTTAAGGAAAAAGTTAAGTTCTTCAAACAAATTTCAGGCAAAGATGATTTTCATGGTTCATGTTTGTGGGTTACTGTAGTCACGTCCTAGTTCGTGAACCATGGGCAACAGCTAAGTGGCCTAGTAAGTGCTCCTGAGAGTCGGGATACCAGTTGCTATGGAATGGGAGTGGGCATCTCGGACATATTCTGAGTCCTGGCCCTCCTTGTGCTCAGGCGGCTAGGACTATACAATCCATCGGTGGTCCATAACCCGTTAGAGGAGAGATACTTACTTGGACTATGTGCAAGTAGGGTAGCATCCTGCTTCATAAATTTACCGAGCTCAGAACATTTTAAGCAAGCCTCGGACCTATGGGAGTAATGGAATCCCACTCCCATTTGACAGGCAAGGGACTCCTTGGAAACAACTTGGCGAACGAATTGGAATTCGATGGGGAGCTATCAATATTAATGGGGCTTATGGAAGAAAGAAGGTAGAACTGGCTGAGTCAGCAATGAGGATGCATCTGGATGTGCTAGGAGTAAGTGATATTCGGGTAAGGGGAATAACGAGGAAGAGATAGGAGATTATAAAGTGTACTTGACGGGTGTTAGAAAGGGAAGGGAAGTGTCTGGGGTAGGGCTCTTTTTTTCAGGAATACCATTACACGTAACATAGTTTCTGTTAGGCACGTTAATGAGCGAATGATGTGGGTAGATTTGTCAGTTGGAGGAATTAGGACAAGAATTGTGTCCGTGTATTCACCATGTGAGGGTGCAGATGAGGATGAAGTTAACAAGTTTTATGAAGCATTGAGTGACATCGTGGTCAGGGTCAACAGCAAGGATAGAATTGTGCTAATGGGCGATTTCAATGTGAGAGTTGGGAATAGAACTGCAGGATACGAAAGGGTGATTGGTAAATGTGGGGAAGATACGGAAGCTAATGGGAATGGGAAGCGTTTGCTGGACTTCTGTGCTAGTATGGGTTTAGCTGTTACGAATACATTGTTCAAGCATAAGGCTATTCACCACTACATGTGGGAGGCTAGGGGTACCAGATCCATAATAGACTATATCTTAACAGACTTCGAATTCAGAAAATCTGATAGGAATGTACGAGTTTTCCAGGGCTTTTTCGATGATACAGACCACTGTCTGATCTGTAGTGAACTAAGTATCTCTAGGCCTAGGGTAGAGAAAGTGAAATCTGTCTGCAAACGAATAAGGGTAGAAAATCTGCAGGACGAGGAAATTAGACAGAAGTACATGGATATGATTAGTGAGAAGTTTCGAACAGTAGACAGTAAGCAGGTTCAGGATATAGAAAGTGAATGGGTGGCTTACAGGGATGCTGTAGTAGAAATAGCAAGGGAATGCCTAGGAACAACTGTGTGTAAAGATGGGAAAAGGCGAACAGCTTGGTGGAATGATGAAGTGAGAACAGCTTGTAAACGTAAAAAGAAGGCTTATCAGAAATGGCTCCAAACAAGGGCCGAGGCAGACAGGGTTTTGTATGTAGATGAAAGAAACAGAGCGAAGCAAATAGTTGTTGAATCCAAAAATAAGTCAGGGGAAGATTTTGGTAACAACATGGAAAGGCTAGGTCAAGCAGCAGGGAAACCTTTCTGGACAGTCATAAAGAATCTTAGGAAGGGAGGGAAAAAGGAAATGAACAGTGTTTTGAGTAATTCTGGTGAACTCATAATAGATCCCAGGGAATCACTGGAGAGGTGGAGGGAATATTTTGAACATCTTCTCAATGTAAAAGGAAATCATCCTGGTGGTGTTGTGAACAGCCAAGCTCATGGGGAGGAGGAAAATGATGTTGGTGAAATTATGCTTGAGGAAGTGGAAAGGATGGTAAATAAACTCCATTGTCATAAGGCAGCAGGAATAGATGAAATTTGACCTGAAAAGTAGAAGTATAGTGGGAAGGCAGGGATGAAATGGCTTCATAGAGTAGTAAAATTGCATGGAGTGTTTGTAAGGTACCTTCAGATTGTCAAAAGCAGTAATTGCACCTATTTATAAGCTCGGGAAAAGGAAGGATTGCAACAACTATCGAGGTATCTCATTGATTAGTATACCAGACAAAGTATTCACTGGCATCTTGGAAGGGAGGGTGCGATGAGTCGTTGAGAGGAAGTTGGATGAAAACCAGTATGGTTTCAGACCACTGAGAGGCTGTCAGGATCAGATTTTCAGTATGCGCCAGGTAATTGAAAAATGCCACGAGAGGAATAGGCAGTTGTGTTTATGTTTCGTAGATCTAGAGAAAGCATATGACAGGGTACTGAGGGAAAAGATGTTCGCCATACTGGGGGACTATGGAATTAAAGGTAGATTATTAAAAGCAATCAAAGGTATTTATGTTGACAATTGGGCTTCAGTGAGAATTGATGGTAGAATGAGTTCTTGGTTCAGGGTACTTACAGGAGTTAGACAAGGCTGTAATATTTCACCTTTGCTGTTCGTAGTTTACATGGATCATCTGTTGAAAGGTATAAAATGGTAGGGAGAGATTCAGTTAGGTGGAAATGTAGTAAGCAGTCTGGCCTATGCTGACGACTTGGTCTTAATGGCAGATTGTGCCGAAAGCCTGCAGTCTAATATCTTGGAACTTGAAAATAGGTGCAATGAGTAGAAAATTAGCCTCTCGAAGACTAAATTGATGTCAGTAGGTAAGAAATTCAACAGAATTGAATGTGAGATTGGTTTATTTATTTATTCGTATCAGAAGCATACATTTTGCATAGCATAATGGTACTTAATGACATATATATCAAATAGTGTCTGCCCAGAATTTTGCCAAATCACGGGCATTAGGTGTTGCAGCCATCAAGTCCTCTATTGTGCAACTTAAAGGACACTTACTACAGTTCATGAAATGGGCTGTGGTTTGGTCTTCACCGCATTCGCATTGCCTGGATGTGCCAGGAAAGCCCCACTTTTACCATATTGGTTCTTGATCTACCAACCCCAGTGCGAAGCCTGTTCAACGATTTCCACGTAGACCAATGTTCCTTGTGTCCTGGGGGGAGATGTTCAGTTCGTAGCATCCAATCAGCAAGTTGAGGATTTCTAGTTCTCCATAATCTCAACCTTGTGGATTGAGCAGATTAGTTTAAATCTTCGGTTGTATTCAGGAAACTCCTCCTAGACCTCAATCTTCGGTGGGCAGGTTCATATCCATTCAATGGGTGTGCACATGAGGTAAGTGCTTTAGTTCTATTCATGGATGCAACTTCTCTTCTTATATCTGGTGGGGCGATTCCAGCCAAACAGTAGATTCTATCTCGTGGAGTTGGTCTCAAGCAGCCAGTAATGAGTCGACATGTTTCATTTAGAGAAATGTCAACTTGTTTAGCATGACTTGATCTGTACCAAACGGGGCAAGCGTACTCTGCAGCGGAGTAACACAGAGCCAGGGCTGTAGTTCTCAGCGTCTTTGGATGTGTACCCCAGTTGGTTCCAGACAACTTGCGAAGGATGTTGTTTCTAGCCGACACTTTCTGCTTGATGTTCATGCAGTGTTGTTTGTAGGTGAGAGCACGATCCAGTGTTACACCTAGATATTTAGGTGTTGGGCAGTGATCTAGTTGAGTATCTTCCCATACTACCTGCAATTTCCTTGACGCCTGTCTGTTGTTTAAATGGAAGGCACATACCTGAGTTTTAGATGGGTTAGGCTTCAATTGATTTCCTCTGTAGTAGTAGGATAGTTCAGAAAGAGCCTCTGATAACTTTTCTTCTACAACCTCAAAGCAGTTTGCTTGAGTAGCAATAGCTCGATCATCCGCATATATGAAGCTTCTGGTGCCAACTGGAAGAGGTTGGTCATTCGTATAGATATTAAAGAGCATAGGGGCGAGAACACTGCCTTGTGGCAGACCATTCTTTTTTTTCCTCCATCGACTTTTCTGATCCTGAAATTCAACAAAGAACCTACGATTTTGGAGAAGATTGCAAATTACTTGAGATTGGTGATACAAAGCTAGAACAGGTTGATAATTTCAAGTATTTAGGTTGTGTGTTCTCCCAGGATGGTAATATAGTAAGTGAGATTGAATCAATGTGTCGTAAAGCTAATGCAGTGAGCTCACAGTTGCGATCAACAGTATTCTGTAAGAAGGAAGTCAGCTCCCAGATGAAACTATCTTTACATCGGTCTGTTTTCAGACCAACTTTGCTTTACGGGAGCGAAAGCTGGGTGGACTCAGGATATCTTATTCATAAGTTAGAAGTAACAGACATGAAAGTAGCAAGAATGATTGCTGGTACAAACAGGTGGGAACAATGGCAGGAGGGTACTCGGAATGAGGAGATAAAGGCTCATTTACGAATGAACTCTATGGATGAAGCTGTACGCATAAACCGGCTTCGGTGGTGGGGTCATGTGAGGCGAATGGAGGAGGATAGGTTACCTAGGAGAATAATGGACTCTGCTATGGAGGGTAAGAGGACTAGAGGTAGACCAAGACGACGATGGTTAGACTCGGTTTCTAACGATTTAAAGATATGAGGTATAGAACTAAATGAGGCCACAACACTATTTGCAAATCGAGGATTGTGGCGACGTTTAGTAAATTCACAGAGGCTTGTAGACTGAACGCTGAAAGGCATAAAATTCTATAATGATAATTTATGTAATGTATGTATGATGATTTTCATGCTAATCATGGATAGCTGGGGAAGTTAGAAACACTGATTTATCCTCTTTGAATATATCCAGTATTTTTTTCTTTTTTCAATAAAACTAGAAGTTACAGTCTATGAAATTCCTATAATCCAGCACTTTCAAGTACTGGGAGGACTGGATTACTGAGGTTCTGTAGCGGGCATTCAGAACTTACTATGCCACTGTGTGATGAAATTTTGTGATTCAGTAATCTGTAGACCCTGAAAATCCTTTGGATGTTCCTAGGTTCAGTGTCATTCAGTGGTACTTTGAATTAGTATGTATTTTTGTGGATAATTAAATCTTGAATTACCACAAGGTAATTAGAACTAGCGTAGTTAACTAGAGAAAGTTTTACATTGTGTTTCTAATGCAAGAGCCAGAATTGATTTTTTCCATTGGGTGATTGAGTGACTGATAAGGCAAGGAGTTGTGGAATTAGTTTTCACAATTTTTTCATTGATATATATTGTATATAGAGGTATATCAGGAATAGAAGCTATGTGAACAACACTTGCAGTTATGGTGGTGAGGAAGTACAACTAGACAACCATTCTCACATCACTTGCCTACACTTGTTCTTAATAGTTCTGGAAAGGAACAGTCAAGTGCAAGTCATATATGGAAAGACAGGAAAATCAAAAGGAACGCTGCCGGGCTGAATAGCTCAGATGGGAGGCGCTGGCCTTCTGACCTCAAATTGGCAGGTTCGATCCTGACTCAGACCAATGGTATTTAAAGGTGCTCAGATATGTCAACCTTGCGTCGCTAGATTTACTGGCACGTAAAAGAACTCCCGCGGGATTATTGTCAGGCACCCAGGCATCCCTGAAAACAGTAAAAGTGTAGACATGATATAGGCTTTTGGGCTTATGCCGTGTCAAGAAAACTAAATTCAAACCTCATTCGTTGAGAAGACTTTTTCCTGAACAATCAAGATTTTCTTCTGATGGCGCAGAGCAAAGTTCTCTGCAGAACGTAAAGAATTTCACCTTATTTTCTTGACACAGCATAAGCCCAAAAGCCTATATCATGTCTATAAGTATGGGCCATGAAAGCATCAATGGCAACGTAAAAGTGTAATTAGTGGGGTGTAAAAACAATATAATATTATTATTGTTATTATTATTATTATTATTATTATTATTATTATTATTATTATTATTATTATTATTATTGTTGTTGTTGTTGTTGTTGTTATCATCATCATCATAATCATCCTCAAAATAAAATGAATACAATGGCAGGTCAGTGTGGGAAGCGTGAGAAAGAAAGAGACCAAAGGACAAGAACAGTCTCTACATCTTCTTCAATACTGGATGTAGAAGAACTGGAATTGATGAGGGAAGAGCCTAGTTATTTGAAGACGGCAGTGTATGAAGATGTTGAAATTGTAATGTTGTGCTTTCTTTCTATTTCTCAGTCTTTCCACGCTGAGTCATTGTATTGCAACACGAAAGGTCTCTGCATCCGCCATTTTGTCACAGGTCATCACTAGGAACAACAGAGCCTGGACTGTACAAGGAGTGACATCACTGCGTGGAGCCTTGCCATTTGCCACACATCGAGCTAATTGAGAGCGAGCTGATGCTGCCGTTACTGTCATTGGGCGCTATGCTGCTGGAGGTCTTGAACGTTGCAGAAAATATAAGATCTGTTGAACCGAGACCCTTCCGTCACCAGAGGCTTCCTCAGGCTTCTGGTTCCTGATGTGTCTCGAAGGGCCACCCAGGTATATAAGATAGGCGAGACTTGCCAGTGGGGTCTAGTTGAGTGCAGTTAGTCTGAGTGAGTGTCACTGTGGACAGCCTGAATTTGGGGAGGCAGTCTCTGGAGTGTTCTGTCCGTGGAACTGAAGGTTCCTTCTGTGCGTCTGTCGTTGTGAAGTTGAGTCTCATAGCCCGGCTGCTGTGAATGAGTGTCATTTCTTTGGAGCAGCGTGGAAGAGATCACTGGGTATCGGCATGGGACAGTGAACAAAGTTCTACTGGAGTACGGACAGTATACATCGTACCGAACTGTGAGACTGTTGTGTGTGGGCTGCGAACTGAGGACTGTGATAGTACATATGAGATGGTTTGGCATAACAGCAGGCTTCATAGCCTGAGCCACGCCATATTAAAAAAGTCAATAAATAAATAAATAAATAAAAATAAATAACTGTGGGACTGTGTTAGACTGTAAGTGTTAATGAACGAAGACTGCGTGTGAATTAGTGTGAATGAATACTGAGAACCGAGAGAGAGCATGTAAACTGTGTAATTACGAATCCTTTACTGTGCCATGTAGGTTGTGGTCTTGCTATGCCTAAGTGGTTAGATAATAAATTTTAAAGTGAAGCACTACCAATGTTAATCTTCATTTATCTATCCCACCAACATGTAACATTATTTTTCCTATATGTTTTCCTTTTGATGTTCCTGTCTTTCCATAAGAGACTTCATTTGCATTTGTTTGTTCCTTTTCATGACTTATATTGACGTTCGCCTCTGTATTTTAACGCCTAGTGTTATTACCAGCCGCCTTTGGGGCCCGGGTTCGATTCCCGGTACTGCCAGAAATTAAAAACGGGCAGGAGGGCTGGTATGTAGTTGAAATGGTATATGCAGCTCACTTCCATTTGGGTGTGCCTGAAAAGAGCTGAACCACCTCGGAATGAGGACATGAGCTTACTTACTTACTTACTTACTTACTTATATTGACCTGTTGGTTCTTTTTCCCCTTTTGTGTTTGTCCTGTGTCTCTTACCACCTGTATTCATCTTTTTTTTTTTTTGTCTCTTCTCTTTTCCTACATTTATCTGCCTTTTTTTCCTACTTCTTCCACATCACAACCAAAGATCTGTCGAGATGGCTCCTCAATGAATTATGAAGCTAGGAAGCAGCATCAAGTTCGTCAGATGCTGAGAAGAAATGGATTCAAGTATTGGGATTGATGTGGAAAGAGTCATTTTATTTATATTTATGAAGATGTGGAGATTGTCTTTGTCCTTTTTTGTTTTCTTTCTATTTCTCCCTGCTCCCACACTGACCTGCCATTGTTTTTGTTACCTGTTGTGTGTTAGTTTCAATATTCCTGTCTTCCTATATATAACTTGTTCTTATTGGGCAAGTGGCTGTGCAGTTTGGGTCACAAAGCTATCAGCTTGTATTCAGGAGATAGTGGGTTCAAACTCCACTATCGGCAGCCCTGAAGATGGTTTCCTGTTGTTTCCATTTTCACACCAGGCAAATACTGGGGCTGTACCTTAAGACCATGGTCGCTTCCTTCCCACTCCTAGCCCTTTCCTATCCTATCGTCGCCATGAGACCTATCTGTGTTGGTGCGACAAAGCAGATTGTAAAAAAAGAAAAAAAAGTAACCTTGTTCTTAATTGTAAGTAATTGACTGGTGTATTTAAGTTATTGCTACTGCTGTGATTGAATCGTGTATTTTCTTATGTTTTCTGTTATTAATACAATGTTTTCTTTTCCAGGTATTTTTTATTATTTTCTTAATCTTATGTTAGTTTCAACAGACTGAAAAACCATAGTAACTATGCCGAAATGGAAAAGGAATGGCTTCCACTTTAACAAAAATAAAACTTATAAATGATGTACTGTTTCTGTTTATCATGTCTTCGTTAGTGATTGGCAGTTTTTTCTGCACACTGCATTATGCTAATTACATTTATGCATACACAGATTTATTTAGAACTTCTTAATCTTTCAATATTGTATCATGTATAAGACGAACAGCAGAGAAGAAACACAGGTTAGAAAATTGTGAACATCTCACATGTGGACATCCTATTTGTCAGGTAAATTGTAAACCATTTTAAAATTATTTCACTTTTGTAATAGTCTTTTAATTGTGTTGTAGATGTATTCCACTGGACATGCTTGAACCAGTATGCTCGTGATCTGCCACCCACGACTGCACCAGCAGGTTATTTGTGTCCTTCCTGCAAGGTTGGAATCTTCCCTGTACCAAACCTAGTATCACCTGTGGCTGATGTTTTGCGAGAGAAGCTTGCTGGTGTTAACTGGGCTAGAGCAGGCCTTGGCCTTCCGTTGGTAGGTTTGGAATCAGGAAAATATCCTTTCAAATGAAACAGGGATGTTAATATATATCTCTCAGTTCAGTACTTTTTAATAGATGATTGTGAGCTACCACTGTTATAATACAGTTGTTGCGTGGTTGTTTTCACTGCATGTGAGTTACTAATTTATCCTAGGTTTTTTACTTGCATTTTTTCATTCACATGCTTCAGACATGTACATGCTATCCTTCTTACATGTTGTTCAAAACTCACAGATTATTTTCTAAAATCTTGTTGTTTCAGTTTAAATCTGTGGCTTGCTGTCACTGGAGTAGTAGGACTAGGCTAGTCTCCTAAGCGTGCTGGTTTCTCTCAGTGATATCGATATATCAGTTAGCATTAGCCAGAAACTTTTAACATGATGATTGTGTACCTCCACGTGACCACTGGGATTCTATTCACTTCCCTTAGTGCGCGTGCAGATATGCATTCGTCCACTCTGCCACTTGGCTGAAGCGGAAGGGAGTAGGTTTAGTTTCCTGGTCCTCTCTGCTAGATGTAGTTCCATATGCACCGGCTTTCTGCCGTAATAATTTTCAATAGCCCATGCCTGTGTGTTTCACACTGTGCAATGAAAATGCAAAGGGGCACACTACGAGAATCTAGTCCAGTGACGGCCAGGAATGTCGCACCTGTGCAGCACACTGTTATGCTGTGCGATGATCTGGCCTCATGCTTGCACATTACGTTACTACCCCTCCGGAAATGCTCCTCCCAGCGTGACCGACTCAACTAGCCATTCGGGAGGGGAATACTACTCTCCCTCCCCACCAATTAACAACGCTACGACACCTCAGCCATCTAGTCGTAGCAGTGATCCTTTCTGAGTCCGAAAATTTCATACCGCACATTATTTTATTATTATATTATTTTCTCGTGGTTTATGCATCATATACAATAAACAAATACAAATCCATACGATATGTTATTTGAGTAAACCTGTGACAATTTAAGAAGATATCACATACAAAATACTATTGTATCTTATTAATGCTTTGTCCTGCCTCTGTGGATCAGCGGTAGAGTGTCGGCCTCCGGATCCCAAGATAGCGGGTTCAAACCCGGCAGAGGTAGTCGGATTTTTGAAGGGCGGAAAAAAGTCCATTCGACACTCCATGTCGTACGATGTCGGCATGTAAAAGATCTCTGGTGACACATTTGGTGTTTACCCGACAAAATTCATTAAATCTCAGCCATAGACGCCCAAGAGAGTTTTGGTTTACTCGGTCTGCCATCTTGTGGGGGCCTAGAGTAAAACGGAACGTCGAAATTGACGAGCAGACAGCCAGATGGCGTCAAATTGAAATGTCTGCACACGGTAGCTGAGGCCATACGATTATTATTATTATTATTATTATTATTATTATTATTATTATTATTATTATTATTATTACTATTATTATTATTATTAACGCTTTGTCGCTATTTTCAGCGCTATATTGTAACTAGCTCTTAATGCCGGTGTGTCAAGATCATTTTCCTGAAAGTAAGAGAGGAGAACACTATTGAACATACTGCGATTGTGAGCCACAGAAGATTGGATGTTAAAATATGTTTTCAAAGCCCTAAGCCTTGCTTCACGTTCTTCGCCTACTAATGTGTCATATTCTTTGTGGACAGCATTATAGTGACGCTCGACAGTAAATTTTCGGTTTCCATTGATAGTCCGATGGCATTATAAGCCTTAGAATTGTTTCCATTGGGCGTGAAAAAGAACTGCAATTCCTACTCCGTGTTAATGGGTGGTAAATTTTTAATAATGCTATTTGCTTTACGTCCCACTAACTACTCTTTTACCGTTTTTGGAGACACCGAGGTGCCGGAATTTAGTCCCTCAGGAGTTTTTTTATGTGCCAGTAAATCTACCGACAGTGCAACAGCACTTCCAATGAACCGCCATCCTGAACCGTGTATGCTATGTTCCCTAGCCATCAAACTTATACAATACACCTGGCCAACTCTACGATCAGTGCTCCCCACCACATTATGTGTCTTTCTCCCCGAGAGCAGACGTGCCTACCAAGCTCTTCACACGTGTGAAGTCAGTGTGCGGTAACTGTACACACTGTGAACTGTGCAGCGTTTGGGCACCGCTGATCTAGTCCCTTGCCTCATACGTCATCAGCCGCGGGGAATGGGGCTCCTATACTCGGACACATAATCCAGCCACACTTGCCAACAGTCAAAATGTTGTATTTTGGATCGTCTGTTAAATATTTCCTTCGGGGCCTTGAATTTTCAGGATAAGCTTGACATTATAGTACAACCTCAAGAATTATCTTATAGAAGTCCACCTTTTCAATACAATTTGTGATTTATCAGAAATCGAAACCGATGTTACATAATGGAATAACGGCACATGTTTTGCCTTAATATATTAGGCATATTCAACCGTGTTATCTTAATACTAACATTAAAATGGTTAAATAGTCCTTAGGCTGTGCTTATAACGCTATATAAAATGACCTGTGGTATTGAAAGAACTATCACAATAACACACAACATTTACATAAAATGAACACTAAGGTGCACTTGACATTTGTGTTATTGTCTTAAAACTTCATTTGGATAAAATAATGCTTTTGTTGATAGTCTTTGACAGTTAATATTTATAAAAACTCAGGTACACTTGTAAATATATTTTACAAACTTATAACTTCATTGGAATAAAAAATGCTACTGTTGATCATGCTTGTAACTGTAGCATTTTAAATTACGTGATTGTGCTGTCATAGTAGCTGGGCATTATTGACATACGTCGTGAAGATGGAGCAGCTGTATGTGGATGGAGTAGAAGAGGGGACTTCGAGAGAAGGTTCTTTCTGTGACTAGATATATTTAAAAAAAAAAAAAAAAGAGAGAGTTCTGTTACGGCGAGAGGATAGTCTGAAACGTAAAAAGAAAGAAAAATACCTTAGTTGTTAGGCTCTAGGCCAAAATAGGAGGGGGGAATATGATGGAGGACTAAGAATTGACTTTAAACTTGCCCGCTCACAGGGAGGGAACTACGGTGGTGGGGTGAGGCCTATCGGTGGACGAGGTTGATGATAGAGAGGGGTTGTCTGTCATTTGAGAAGAATTCTGACAAGACTTTAATTTGTTTAGAAAATGTGGAAGAGGTCTGTATAGGGGGCTTCGTACCTCAGTGTGATAGCGTTGAAGTTGCGGTCACGGTTGCTAAGGCGATCGATGTGAGTATAGATATTTTTGTACTCGTTCATTAACTTTAATTTCTTTAAAATACAGTAAAACCTCATTACTTCAAAGTCATAGGGACGCAAAAATTGGACTTCGAGTTACTTGATTTCGAATTAACCGCCAACTCTTAATTCAGAAATGCCAACCCTTGCTGCATCAAAAGATATTCTAAGACCTGTACTGCATGCAATTAACCTTGATTCAAAGTTTAAACCTTTGAAATGTCATGGAAAAACACGATTTCCAAAATGTATCCAACAAGGTGCGTTTACAGTATTCAAATTCACAATACAGTATTCACTTGGATAACTCACTGACAAACATAACCTCACGCAACAAAAGAAAACAAAAGCATGATTCATAGACGAGGAGAAATCTAAGATGGCTCCCCTGAGCAAGTCCTTTATTCATTGGATTACTGAACATTTTGTGACTAGACAATAATCCTTGTGTCCAACTACACCCCCCAGGAAGAAGAAGAAGGATTACTGAACTGAATGCATTTTGGATGTCCTGTACTTGCACGGAAAGTGCCCAACACCCTTAAAACATAGTGGCTTATCGAACTTCCCTATAACGAGGGAAGAAATCTCTCGCTCCCGTGTGCATTGCAACACAGTGCATGACCCCCCCTTGTACGATTTCCCCGGCTGGCACTTCCCTCCTATAAAAACTGTAAGTCTGTTTGGGCTTGGCATTAAAAAAAAATTGCAGTTTCATCAGCATTGACAATATTCGGTGCGTATGAATTGATTGTATGATCCACGCTTTTTCGCCAACTGTCGGCATCGCCGGTGTTCGCGGATTTTGCTTTTCCGCACACTGCCTGCTAAGTGATATTATGGTGTTCCTTAAAACGCTGAATACAAAAGAATTACTGTTTTACTCAAACTTAGCAAATATGAAGCACACTGTAGACACACCGAAGTGAGTGAAAATACTGAAATCTACCCCGGCATGTTCCGGAAGACGTGTTCTATCATGACGCGGATAAATTTTGAATTTAAGGTACTCTGAAAAAACAACTATTTTTTAAATATAAAGGCAGTTTGAATTAAAAGTCTGAATTTCGGTAATGGGACCGGCATTATTCTTTGAATTACGAATTATCTGTATTTTGAATTAAACAATTTAAATAATATGCAAGACCATACCTCATGTTTCCAGGAATGAGAGCTTCTTTGAATTAGACGTGATTTTGAACTAACCGATTTCAAATTATCGAGGATCTACTATAGTTGAAACCTGTTCTGTAGTAGTATAAGTATGGCCTGCTTCTCTTGTGGATGCTCATTGCCAAAAATCTTTTGTGTTTGTTAGCATTGAAGTGCTCTCAGTACCTTGTGGTAAAGCTTCTTCCGGTCTGTCCGACATAGGAAACTTGGCACTGAGAACAAGTGAGCTTATACATCTCTGATCCAGAAAATCCATCTTTTACGGGGTTGACAGTGTTATTATTTAAGAATAGACTCTCGTTTGTGTTATCAGGTAGTAAATGAAGCCCTAAAATCTTATTTTGCAATTTTAACTTCCAACATTATAGTACAAGGTAGGCCTATTCCAAATATTAGTATAAGTATGCAATGAAGACTTGTTCGTCATTCTCCAAAATGGTTAACTGCATGCCAATCTAAACAATAAATTATTTTGCTTGCCTTGTGTTCTTTTCAAAATAGATGAGTATGGAATAGAATTGGTTTCTCAGATATCAGTAAGTTTTTTAAAGGAATCTTGATCTGTCATGAAAAGTCTGTCTCATTTATTTTCAATAACGAGATGGAAACCTTTCATTAATGTTGTAACCAAGGTTGAAGTTTACAGAACACAACTTTATTTGCTTCACTTTATAATATTTACACAAATAACTGAAATTTATTTTGAAGCAAAAAGGAATATTGAATCTTGAGAAAAGTCTGTCTTTATACAATATGTACAGGTTTGCAGTCTTTATATACACTTCTATCTTGAAAAGATAGTCTTTGTGAATTGACACGTTGATAGTCGAGAACTATCTGGCACACTAACATAAATGTTCATGAGAGTCTTTGTTTGTTGAAGTGCCTGAATTCCTAAAAAGCAAGTTCAATTGATTGAAGAAATTCCACCTAGCGAAACTAAGGGAGCTTGCATAAGTTAGGGAATGAAAATGGCTTGTAAAAGAATTACGGAACATAGGCAGCGGAAACAGGTAAGGGAGCGGTGACCAGAGGTGAAACCTCGTACTGCCAGAAATTCAGTCCACCTGGTCGAAGCACATTTTCAAGAGGAGTAGCCTCCGTGCTCGACGTAGGGTGTATTCTGGAGCTGGACACCGGGGCAAGTGGGCAAGTGAGCAGGCCGGGAGCTCCTATTTATAGTACACTCGATGGTCAGGCACGCGCACTGAGAGCTGCGCGTCGAAGCTAGCAGAATGATACACAGGCGCGCGTGCTGCTGGCTGGCGGAGCGATAAGGGAGCGCCGGACATACAACAATTAAATCAAGAATTGACTTTACAATACAGGAGAGATGTTTCAAAACATAATGCCAAAGTTGATTCCAACTGAGAAATAATGAAATGATTAATGGATGTAACTTGCCTATTAGCAAAACAAGAGCTGTCTTCCATAGGTCACTAGGAGCACAAGGAATCTCTTAATCGGGGAAACTGTTGAGTTCCTGCAATTACTATCAAAGTATGATATGAAATTGGACACACCTTTACAGACTGCTATAGTATATATAGCCACGTCAAATTGAACCTAATATGACATTATTGAAATTGTCAGTGATGTAATTCTAGACACAATAAAACAAGAAATAAAAGATGCACCTTTTGTTGCAATAATATGTGACAAAACTGCAGATGTTGACAAAATTATTACAACTTTCCACTGTGATTCATTATGTAAAGCTTGTAGCTCAGGGGTATGATGGAGCGCCAACATTTTCTGGCCACTTACATGGTCTGCAGACACTGGTGAAGAAAAGATGCCCAAATCAGTTTTCATATATTGGGGAACACATCGGTTTAACTTAATCGTGTCAGTTATTTCTTTTCTTTACAAAATTAATTATATGCATTTTAAGACAATGAATGTTATTCTATCATTTTTTTCTCATTCCTTAAGCATATGCATGCATTGAAGTCATCGGAAGTAAAGAAGTGGCTACAGTGGCTACAACATGGTAGAACTGCAACTTCAGGATTGTGAATACAGTACAAAAATAAAAATTGATAAGTAGCCTACAGTATTTATTCATAACCTACATGCACTACAATGATACACTGATTCATAATCTACATGAACTACAATGAAACAGATATCAGTACACAGCACTGCAATACATTTAACTGTTTTCAGCTATTTAAAATAGTCTCTAATTGTTGTTTGCTTCTGATTGTCTCTCAAAAGTCCATTAATGAATCTTTCATATTCATAATGTTTTCGGAAGTCCACTGACCTACGCTGAACACCTCGTCGCAAGATATCTAGTGCCTGCCGCATTTCAGCATTCGTTGGTGTTCGGGAAGTTTCAGCAACGTCGTCATCAACAGTATCGCTGTCTTCTGCTACGTGTTATTCACCTCTCATATCTAATTCTGCGGAAGTAACTGCCTCACATATGTTGTCTTCTGTCTGTTTCGCATCACTAATGACGCCCTCACCAGTGTTCATCCATTCCTGAAATTCATCTTCCGTTAAGCCCGTTGGACAAAGTTCAACATTCTCCTCTACTTCAGGTAACTCTCTTAAAAATCCCCCATGCCGGAAACAGTTCCGTATTGTATGTACCGGTACCAAGACATTATCCCATGACATGGCTAGAAGATGCAGGGCATCGGGAAGTCTGGTTGTTTTGGCAAGGGCATTGGCACTAGTTTCATGTGAGTCCTCTGTCTTCTAAGCTTCTTGTGCGCATTTCATGGCAATAATACACTTTCATGTTGCGAATGATTCCTTGAAAGCATGGTTGAATTAATGAGGTCGTATTCGCTGTTAAGAAAACCACGATGTTCTTGAGCTCACAATTCACAATGTGTGCTGCACAGTCGTCAACCAGCAGCACTATTTTACCGTCCAGCCTATTATCCCACTTAAGTAGCCATTCATTGAAAATCAGGGCAGTCATTCATGCATTAGTGTTGGAATGATAGTCCACTGGAAACTTACTTATGGCTGTAAAGAAATGTGGGTTTTTACTTTTCCCAATCACTAGCAGTCTTTTCTTTTCAACAGACATACTCGCATAACATAAAACTGTTACTCATTCCTTGGAGGTTTTACAGCCTTTAGCACTTTCATTTTTGAACAAGTGTGTGTGTGTTCAGGCAAGGCGCGATAATACAGTGCAGTCTCATTAGCATTTTACACACATTTGGGAGGGAATTCAGAAGCAATTTTAGGCCACTCCTCTTCTATCCACCTCTCAGCAGTGACAGAATGAGCGCCCTTCTGCTTACCATGCATTTGTTTGTACACTATATTTTCTCGTTTCTTCCAACGGTGAAACCATCCTTCGATTGCCACGAAATTATTTTTCCCAATCTTTTTTGCTAGTTCTTCGTCCTTTTGCCGCATCAAAGGACCATTAACACGAGCATCTTTCGCAAGAACATTCGAGAACCAAAGCTTTAGAGCTGATTCAACTTGACCGTCTTTTCGACCATGATTTCGCTTACAATTGAAGTTTGTTTTCTTTTGACCGAGCTCGATAGCTGCATTTTATTATTTATAAATTTCATTTTCCGTATTGACAGATTCAAAGTATAGATAAGAAATGTGTTTTTCCACCATTCAATACACAATTTATTTTAATAGATTAAACTAGTACCGGTTTCGGCTCTTTAACGGCCATCATCAGCTAGTACATGATTTGTTTTAGCCATTAGACAATTCACAAGTTGTTATTGTATTAGGCATCCGGATGTCTAATGGGGGATGGAAATGTATACAATAGCATATAATTAAAATATCAATAGTCAGGGTAAAAAGTTACAAATTAGAACATGAGTATGTAAAACATATTAAAACACACAGGCCACAATATATAACATTTAAAAAGTTTCAACACATTAAAATGGTACGTATAGGTAGACACTTGTTAAAATTTTCAATTCATGCTACATAGATTCCATTCTTCTGTCCTCTGTGCAGATCCTTTGCTTCTAAGTTATGTTGATTTTAGCTGCGTAAGGTAATCTTCGAGAACATTCTGAAACTGGTGTACGTCTTATTGATATGGGCCTTTGTCATGAAGAAATTTTGTTGTGTTATATATCCCAACTTGTGATATACTGTGGCAAGTTTCAATATAGCAAACAGCAGGTCTCGAGCTTCTATTTAGAAGTAGTTGGTGACAACACCTCTCTTGTCTACGTTTGTTGTTGTAGTCTGTAAAGATAAGGTGATATAAGTATGCCGGTAGTGTGTGTGTGAAGGAATGCCTAGTGTGTGTATGGAAAGAGTACTTACTATAGTTGTTGTGGAAGTCTTGTGCCAATGTGTTTGAAGGCTTGTTGTGTTCTACTGCGAGTGCGTCTGGGGCTCATATTAGCTGTGGAGGGGAATGTAGGTGGAGGGGAAGAAGGAGTGGCCGTTGGAGAAGTAGGGGCGGGGTCAGGCTTGTGATTCGTTGGTTTGTTAGAGCGTGTGTTTACTATTTTGAGGTAATCATTCTTTAATGTCGGAATGGCTTTGTCAAAAATCCCCCATTAGACATCCGGATGCCTAATACAATAACAACTTGTGAATTGTCTAATGGCTAAAACAAATCATGTACTAGCTGATGATGGCCGTTAAAGAGCCGAAATCGGTACTAGTTTAATCTATTAAAATAAATTGTGTATTGAATGGTGGAAAAACACATTTCTTATCTATACTTGATAGCTGCAGTCGCTTAATTTCGGCCAGTATCCAGTATTCGGGAGATAGTGGGTTCGAACCCCACTGTCAGCAGCCCTGAAGATAGTTTTCTGTAGTTTCCCATTTTCACACCAGGCAAATGCCGGGGCTGTACCTAATTAAGACCATGGCCGCTTCCTTCCCACTCCTAGCTCCTTCCTGTCCCGTCATCGCCATAAGACCTGTCTGTGTCGGTGCGACGTAAAGAAACTAACAAAAAAAAAAAAAATTCTTTGCTGCCTTAAGAATTTTCTCAATTTTTCAATAGCTTGCACAGAAGAGGTTGCGAAATTCACAACTCTACAGCAGCATTGTGTTGACTCATTGTAGGCAATTTGTCATAACGTCTATGATTGAAAGTTTCTCTTTAATGGTTAAGTCTTTACGTTTGCTTTTCACACTAGCCATCACTGCTGTACAATGCTAAGAACTTCACAGTGCGAAAGCTTTAGCAAGACTTGACGGAGTGATCCTTGTCCAAACTACCATAAGGGAAGAAATAAAGGAGAAAGTGTACGCAGGAGGGTTACCACCTGTGCTGACCGGTTTTCTATCGTACACCTGCTACAGAAAATGAGACGTGAAGGTGGCCTTGAAGACAGGCGCAGTGTAAAAACGGGTTTATAAAGGTTGGGAGAATTTTCCTTGTATGCACTTTACTCGCATACTTGAGAATGAAATCCTTGAAAGTAAATGTGATAACATAAACTGAATTCAAGATCACAGTAAACGGAAGATTTTCAATGTTTCAGTATTTGTCTGTACGGGACTTCATAAAAGTGATTATATAATACGGTTGATAACATAATCCGTGATTACAGTGAATGGCGTCCACTGTATCTGAAAATAAAACAGAAATCATATCAATTTTTTTTTAGGATATTGTTGACAATCCGGACAACTGGGATGTGGACACTTTTGTTTCTGCTAAGGGTTATTTAGCATCTGTTGAAGAATTTTGACTTTTCTTTTCTTCGGGGAATGTTAAGCCATATTTTTTAACTCACTGATATGTTATTCAATATTCTCCACAGTAAGACGTTGTGTGTTAAGTATTGCATAGAGAAAGTGAATGAGACCATTTCCTGCATTCAAGAATATCAACATAATTTTGATGCAATGTATGCAGCGCTAGAAGAAAGAGCTGAGAATGAACCTCTTAGAAAACGCCGTTGGGAAAATTAATCGGATGATCCAGAATGAGATATCTGTGTACTCATAATGATGCCATTGATACCATAGTCTCTCAGATGAAATTTGGATTTCCCATTTTCACACCATGCAAATGCTGGGGCTGTACCTTACCTAAAGCCATGGCCGCTTCCTTCCCACTCCTAGGCCCTTCCTATCCCGTTGTCGCCGTAAGAGCTATCTGTATCGGCGCGATGTAAAGCAAATTGTTAAAAAATGTATGAGGTCCCTCCTACCAAATAATTCAATCGTACAATCTTAAGTCTACTCATGTGTATACTTGTTTAAAAACAGCTGTGTTGCGTTAGACACAACTCTCAGCGGTACATGTTACTTAGCAAGTTCACTACTTTTACCAAGATGGTTATTTTAATTTTCAATACCAGTGTAACAGCTTGGCTCCAATTTTAATATTGTATGTGTAGTGGCTCAGGTCCAATTTATTAGGAATGTTCATTTTAGATTAATACCAGTGGCAATTGCAAGTTATAAAAATTCGACTAGTAAACTTCAAATTCATTAATTGTAGTATTATAGACTGAGAGATTTTTTGCCTCTTTAATAAAATTATTTGTAATATGTACATAATGTTTTTAATGTGTTAATTTGATTGTATTTGCTCTATATATTCTCAGTTTTAGTCCATGGCTGGTCGAAACCAGTCCCATTGTATAAATGATTTGACATCATATTAAATGGTATTGAATAGGTGGACTACCCCCTGTGGGTGGGGGACACAGACGAAGAATTCACCCACGGTATCCTCTGCCTGTCATAAGAGGTGACTAAAAGGGGCAACCAAGGGATGATCAAACCACGCGGGGAACACCATGAGTTGCTTTTACTTGCTCGTATTACCACTATGTTGGGTACCAAATAGGTTTGTGATTAGTAGCAAATGAGGGCTCGACGGCTTCTACAGTACCTGTGATTAGTATCGCTATGTGAGAGACACCATGGGATGAGGGACCCCATGGTTCTGGCTTGCCTGTGATTAGTACCCACTATATGAGGAACACCACGGGATAGTATGAGTCCCTGTGGTTAGTACCCTTATGTGATGAACACCGTAGGTTTGCGTCGCCTGTAAATGGCGCTGCAATGTGCGAAACAGCATAGGTCTGTAATACATTTGCGAATTTCATTACCTTTGAGTAGTACCATACTGTGTGGAATACCGCAAGGCTATGCTACTCTTCATTAGTACCGCTACATGACAAATACCATGGTTCTACTTTCCTAGCAATAAGTACCATTGTGAGGGGCCGCTGACTTGGATTTTGGACCCCTTTTGACTACAAATATCATCGATTCAGTATTGTGTTATAGAAGCAGTCCCTTGGTCAGTACTATTGTTCTATGCCAGCTTCTGTGAATGTGAGGCACTGTGGGTCGGTTCCACTGATCTTAAATTCATATCCATCCGTCCGTCCATCCATCCATTCATTCTTTGTTCTCACGTTTTGAATTGTGGTCAGTGGATGTTTTTGGGCTTTTAATTTGTCATTTCATTTCGTCTCATTTCGTACCATTAGGGGCCGATGATGTTAGGCCCCTTTAAACAAGCATCATCATCATGAATAGGTGGACTTTCATTTAAATATCTTATTAATGTTAATGTTTGTCAGTACGGATTATGATGAAGTTTGTATCGTACGAGGATTGCTTGATACGAGAACTTGGAAAGATTCAAAGGAAAGCAGCACATTTGTCACAAGTCTGTCTCATGTTTATGCTAATGGAGCTTCGTTTTTGTAAATGAGGCTTGGATTGGTTGTATGGAATGCAGGTATGGACATGTCTGTGAGAAAATATTGTGTGTGCTCTGTTTTGGAGGGTAGTAGGTAATCATACAGGAACACCGGAAGAACAATTAGAACAGTTGCAGTTCGCACATGCGTAATGTCAGACAAGGTCAAAACTCCAAGATAGCATTTCTCTGTAGTCTGAGAGGGGAATCTGAGAATGTGTGTCACGCCTTTGTCTACAAGTTACGTGTACTTGAAGTCGATTGAGTGAATAAGTGAGTGAGTTTGTGTTAAAATGGCAAGTGGCAGTGATGTTCGGAGGCGAAAATGTGTGAAAATCCCAACTCTTTCTGTTATATATGTGGCCAGTATACAATTAAAGGCCAGAAATGAAATTTATAAAAAGTCTGTACTTAACATATTTTAACATGAAGTTAGGTGATCAGGACAAGAATTTTGCACCCTATATTATGTGTAAAACCTGCAGCAATGATACAATGGGTTGTTGCCGTCAATGCCATTCGGAATCCCAATGGCTTAGTGAGAACAAAAAAATCATTTTGATGAATGTTATTTTTGTGTATGTAAAGTGTCTAGGTTTAATACGAAAAATGAAAAGCACATTGTGTATCCCTGCCTTCCATCTGCCATAACCACAGAATTTATTTTTATGACTTTGTGTCTGTACATTGTTTTTGTTTATTCTATGTAATTGTACGATTTGTGTTATGACTGATGATGGGCTACAGTTAGGTTGAAACTAGTCCCAAAGGGAGATGTAATGTGACATATTGCACAACTTTGTATTGTATTTAACTACTATTGTGATCACAGTTCAATGCGGATCAATTATCATGAAATTTATATCTTATGAACTCAGCATACAATCCAGTGTGATGATAAACAAGATTGGCGACCGTAGACATCCTTGTCTTACTCCAGATTTTACAGCTAAAGGTTAAGACAGCTTCTCTTTATGTTCTTTTTGTTAAAAGTATATCTATAATACAATGCCTGTGTAAGACGGACTATCTTTTGTGGGATTGAGAATTTTACACAGTACAAGAACGCACTGTAATTTAAGACACACTTGTCAGTCAAGGAATGCACCAGATCATTTCTTCTCTTGTCTGATGGTCGCAGTAATGTTCTTTATTATTTATCATGCTCAAAGATGCAATGCTGCTGTCCAACAACTGTATTTTCCTTCACTCACAACATTGTAAATGGAATGAAATACTAAATGAAGGAAACAATACTCCAAATGGTTTAATTACAGTAGATGTTCAGTATGCTCCCCTCCCCTCCTACTTCGATGGACAGTTCACAATGGTGTAGTTGTGACAGGATGTGCGGTGTATCGTGAACGACCTGGAAAGCTGCCTGTATTCTTGGTACAAATTCTTCTTCTCTTTCTACTGGGTTCGCAGAGTAGTCAATTTTTGCAGAACAAACTGTACACTGCCTACTGGGCTGGGAAGCCAGTATGCAAAACAAACGAGAAACTTGTGCGTTCGCACTTCTCCTCCCTTCCCTCCCTCCTTTGAAACACAGCAACTGGCAGCGGCTGGCTCTCTGGCATAGCAAATACAGTAAGTTCGTGAATGTGAATCGCACGCCCAGAAGTAACAAAGTAACCTCATTTTCTCGGAAAGAAAAATTTTCTCCGGCAATCTGATTGCACCATCATTCTTAACATAAGAGGAGGAGGATCCCTGATTTTCTTTGTCGGTATAGTTCTGATACACCTTGTTTGTGTGTACTAGCTGTTACCAGTGGCTTCGCTTGCGTGGATTTCGTAATTTGATAAAAGTAATTGTTCACAAAGTAATGAAATGAAATATAAGGATCCACCTATTCAATATTAAATTACCGTATGTGAGAGATTCTTGAATCACCACATAGTCATTCATTTATTTCATGGTACTGGTTTTGGCAAAGTGATTGCCATCATTAGCCGTAGGGAGTTCACAAAGACATATAAAGTGACATTGGCATGTTAGACATTATAGTTAACATATACTAAACAACTTAAAATAGATATCCATATAATAGATGAATAATGTTATTTACAAGTGTATGACTTGATAGTCATTTAACTACATTTTACAAGTTTACAACTTGAAAGTGATGCTATCAAAAGAAATTAACAATTTAAAGTACAATATTAAATGTTTTAAAATATTGCGATTGCACTTTGTTGGTAAAATATGGCGTATTTTTAGTCTATAATTCACTAGTAGTATGATTTGTACAAGTGACAGAGTGTTCCTTTTTAATTGTTTTTCTTCATTAGAAATCGGCTTGAGTCAAGTATATGTAGTCCATGGATATTATAGCCATATTTCAGTAATAATGGGCTGGTATAAAAGTAAGAGAAGGTTCTTTATAAAAAGGTAGTTCCTCAAGAAATATAAGCTTGCGTAATTGTATATAGCACTGGGTTCAAACATACTGTGGAGTGTTAATATAACAGGAGAGTGTATCTCATAGAACAAGATTGTTGTTACAGATGTTGAAAGGAAACGTTCTCAATCGAAGACGGAACCTACAAGAAAAATATTCTTGAGTTAGAGTTGTGAATAAAGAAATGGGGCAATAAGGTTTATAGGTAGAAGACTCACCACGGGTAACAAGTTGTTTGTTGTAAAGTTGAAGAGGATCTAACTGGCTAATCATGCATGCAGCAAACCGATGGAGAGAGCGGGAAGGGGCAGGGTGTGCTAGGTTGGAGGAGGGGAGAACCGGGTAGCGGTGGATGTGCGGTGAGGTGGGCGTGGGGAGCGGTAGGGGTAACATGCAAGCGTGTTGTGTCTAATCTGAAAAATTGGACGGTTTTTAGGTAATTTATTACAATATTAAACACGCCCACCTGACTGAACATCCTCTGCTATCCGGCTCTCCCCTCCTGCAACCTAGTACACTCCGCCCCTTCCTGCTCTCTTCATCGGTTTGCTGCATGCATGATTAGCCGGTTAGTTCTTCAACTTTACAACCAACAACTTGTTACCCGAGGTGAGTCTTCTACCTATAAACCTTCTTGCCTCATTTCTTTATTCACAACTCTAACTCGAGAATATGTTTCTTGTAGGTTCCGTCTTAGATCGAGAACACTTCATTTCAACATCTGTAACAACAAACTCGTTCTATGAGATCCACTCTCCTGTTACGTTAACACGCCACAGTACAAAGTTTGAACCCAGTGCTATGTACAATTACACAAGCTTATTTTTCTTGAGGAACTACCTTTTTATAAAGAACCTTCTGTTACTTTTATACCAGCCCATTGTTACTGAAATATGGCTACAGTATCCATGGACTACATATACAGTATTTGACTCAAGCCGATTTCTAATGAAGAAAAACAATTAAAAAAGAACTCTGTCACTTGTACACATCATACTACTAGTGAATTATAGACTAAAAATACGCCATATTTTACCAACAGAGTGCAATTGCAATATTTTAAAACATTTAATATTGTACTTTAGCTTATTAATTTCTTTTAATAACATAACTTTCAAGTTGTAAACTTGTAAAATGTAGTTGAATGACTATCAAGACATACACTTGTAAATGGACGGTGTTATGCATCAACCGGCTAAGCGTCAAATCTTAGTTTTGAGCAAAACGGGTTCAAAAGTTTTCACATTTAAAACCATCTTAGAAGAGATATTTTAGACAAAATAAATCAATATTTGGTACAGGTACGTAATGAAGTGCACGTAATGCTAATATTCACACGAAAATTCATTCAGAGCAATATTTTCTTTGTTTTCCTAAAATTTAACTTAGCCGTATTTGCAGTTTACGGGTCGAAGATATGCATCAAGCGGCTAAGCACCAAACTGCGGCGGTTAACGTTGTGATGCTCAGGGTTACGGAACTTGTAGTTATGCAACAACAAGTTAAGCGCCACTATGTGAGATTTTGTTGTTAATAACCAAGAACCAGCAATAAAATATTGGATTTTCAGTACCTATTACTATTGTATTGTATAAGAATTTTACAAAAACATACATTAATAGGACTATGTGAATAGTGGAAAGTGTTTACTAGGTTAGTGAACAGTTACAGTTTAAAGCAAAATATAAAAGAACCAGCAATAAAATATTGGATTTTCAATACCTATTACTATTTTATTATATCAGAATTGTACAGAAACATACATTAATAGGACTGTGTGAATAGTAGAAAGTGTTTACTAGGTTACTAGGTAACAAAATATAAATCTAGTTACAGAAACACAAAGGACACATTTGAATCACATACATTAGTTTTTCATTTTCATTTCTCACACACTCTCAGTTTGCAGTGTAAAATCAAGGTTTTCGTCAGAACCATCTATATCGTCATATGTTCCGCCATTTGAATACAGTCACTTGGAATGAGATGCATGATACTCTTCAAGTCTTTCAGTTTGGGTTCTGATATTGGCTTCCCATTAGGCCATAGAAGTTCTAGACTGTCATCCCGAAATACGTCGTGATCACTCAGACGTGATGAGCTTTTTCTTTTCAAGCAAATTTCCTGACCTTCACTGCTATTGAAAGACGTTTTCAAAATAAGTGAATATGGTTCTTTCTTTTCGATTTCAGTTTCCCTGGTTTTCTGCCAACTGACAGTCTTACCTTCAACGTCTTTCTTCCTGTTCATTACCTTCTTTTCTAAACAAGCAGATCCCACGAAGTCTTCTTTCTTCATCTCTTTTACTATAAATTTGTTTTTTCTACGGCATTGCTTCATGACTTGTATGTAATCATCAGGAGTGTACAGCCGCTGCTGAAACTTTTAAGGAGCACTCTATGTCTCCGAAGTCATCATCATTGGGCAAGAAACTGTGCCCAGGTATTAGAAATTTCATTCGAATGGTTTCTAATGTTGGATGTGAACCCAGGATACTCTTCAACATAAGAACAAGCTTTATGTTCCTGTTCTGTCCCCCACAAGAATCTGACCACAATATTAGATGTTTCTTTCCCTCGTCTAAATTTTCCATGAGAATTTGTCTGAGACAAGACCCTATCTCTTGTGCTCCACGGCCAGCTTGCCCTTCTACCCAGACATAGCAGTAGCCTTTATTTGACCCTCCATCATGAACTCCACAGTTGTACAGCCACAATACGCGTTTGTAGAATACTATATTAGTGGAGATTTTTGGCAAAGGTAGAGTCCGCTGGAGGTCGAATGTCAGAACCGCTAAATCTTCGATCGTAGCAGCACGCTTCATATCATTCTTCATTTCGGAATGCGCCCTTTCCGCTAGCTCTTGATGGATCTCCAGTTGTTGCCTTAGGTCAAGAGAATCGCAAACACTGCAGGTGTCTTTCTTAAGTGCTTTGCGCCTCAGATTGAATTTAGTATAAAATATTTTCTTGTAGGAGGACATTGACACAGGCTCCGAATATTCGTTTCTGTACAGGCCGTACATGACCGGAATAGTGACATGTAATGGGAGGAAGTCACTACTAGTCTCTGCCCTGCAATAGTGTGACTTATACCTAGGGAATTGGTTTATGTGGCTGATTACTTCGGCCACCGTACCTTCGTGTAATCTATTTACAGCGTTAGATTTCCCCCTACCATCTTTAATCACTTCGAAATTTCTTGTTTTTTTCATATATGCATCGATCCTGTCCCCAGATATTCTAAGAGTTTGAGTAAAAATTCGTTTGCACACTCGCACACCCGCCAAAGTGTAAATTCTAGTGCAGGTTCTTCTGCTTGTTCCCTTGACTCTCTTTCTCTTTACCTCGACCATGGATACTTTGCTAGAAATGAACAAAACCTTAGCTTCGTAAGACTCCAAACTCCAGAAATTATTGAATTCCTTCCTTCTTTCTTCTACACCTACTTTTTCATGGCATTTATCCTGGCAATGGAAGTCTCGAAATTCTTTAGCATCGACAACCTTCCCACGTTGGCTAACATATGACTCGTTTAGCTGACATTTCTTTTTTCTGTCGTCCCTGCTCTGATCAGATACTTTTCTTTTTCGTCCCCTTCTTGGTCTCCCTTCAGATATACGGGCTGTGATCAAATTTCCTGAATTTAATGAAGGCGAATCAGCGATCGCTATGGAATCGTTGACACTTTCATTTCCAGCTTTCACATTATTAACAGAGTTGACGATTTCCGAAACACAATTATTATTACTAAACCTCACTTCAGACGTGGCTTGACAGTTCTCTACGGTGGCATGTTGGTCTGTTACATTACTTTCCTGTACTGAATCATTATCGTTGTTTCGTAAATTTGGATCATACGTGTGAGAATTTTCGGTATCTTGCACACTGAAAAAGTCATTTTTTGATGTAGGTGCGAGTACATCCTCACCACACTGGAATAAAATATCGCAATTATCGTATGGAGCAGGTAACAGAGAGGTAAGTTCAGCAGGGTCACTTGAAAATGATTCCCATTGGCTTCTTTCTACAGCGCAGCTTGCTGCAGGCGACAGAGTATCCTTGTTTTCTCCAGCCATGCGGCTTGTTGCTACCTGCAACAACATAATACGTTACTTCCCCAAGGCTTTACGTAAGATATAAAGAATTCTAATAATCTAATCGTCTAATATTCTGCAACGTGAACGCGTATATCAAAGGAAATGATTAAATTTACACATACTCGAGGGAGAAGACCACAATATTGGTTGAAAACGACTCACTCGCCCCATAACCCATCCTTCGAGGAAAAGAGCAAATAAATGATGAAGTCGTAATACAAATAGCAGAAAAAGAAATGCTGACTAACTGATGAGGAATCAAACCCACACCCTTCCAGGCACACCATTACCACCTGTGCTAACGCATCTACTTCAAGGCCTTAGCGGGCGACTTAATTAATTACTAACTTAATGAAAGCTTATGACCATGCTGTACGTATTACTAAACTACTTTGTGAAATTAAGTTACATAAATCAAAACAGGCAACTGTACACTTATATCCAGTAAAAACTAGCAAGCACTCATGATAATGCACTGTATAACAATAACTCGTACTTCATACCTGTGATATATAGGACATGTCCCTTTCAGTTCTACTTTCAATCTCCTCCAACTGTTCCACGGACAATAACGCAAGTATTTTTTGCGTTCTCGTTGTCATCATGCGAGATTAAGAGTGACGAGCACACCACACCACAACAGTTCTAGAGACAGCCCGCCAATTCTTAATAAACAAACAGTGTTTCCAACATAGGCTACTAAAATCAGCTTGCCAGCTGCTATTTCGGGAGAGTAAAACTGTGTGTGATGTCGTTTAGCCGGATGTTACAAAACGCCATATACCACTTGCCAAATCAGACTTTTCAATAAGGCGCATAGACGGTTGATGCATAACTTGTAACCCCGCATTATGATAGTGGCGCTTACGTTTTTCTTCCGTTACATCTGTTTAAATTCAAACAGAGCTCCGTGAGTATTCGAGCAGTTAGTTCGATCCCTTAGGCGGTAGATGGTGCCAGTATTCCGTTTTTGGAAAATTGTCGCTTAGCCGGTTGATGCGGAACACCGTCCAAATAACATTATTCATCTATTATCTGGATATCTATTTTAAGTTATATAGTATATGTTAACTATAAGGTCTAGCATGTCAGTGTCACTTTATATGTCTTTGTAAACTCCCTATGGCTGATGATGACAATCACTTCGCCGAAACCAGTACCATGAAATAAATAAATGACTATGTGGTGATTTAAGAATCTCTCACATAATTTAGAATTGAATAGGTGGATCCTTATATTTAATTTCATTACTTTGTGAATCTTGATTCAATATGGACCATATAATGAATTTCTTGACGTTGAGAAGTAATTGTTCCTTGGTACTGCACTAAAGCATTATCTGAAAATGCCTCAGAACCTCCTTAAAAACCATGTTTGTGGTATTGCCTTTTGAGGGCTAAGATGACCAGGTTACTGCCAGAGCTAACTCAAGTACAGTTTCCTTTTTTTTAAAAGGAGATTCTAAATACCTATTTCCATGTCTGTAACATCTTCAGTTTTTGAGATATAAGTATCCACCATAAAAAGAATTCAACCTCTTTATCAGTCTTCCCCCCACCCCACCTAAGTGGATTTTCTGAAAACAGAAATACATGTTTCTTTATTTTTAAAAGGAGATTCCAAATACCAATTTTCACGTCTGTAACATCTTCTGTTTTTGAGATGTAAGTATCACCATATAAAATTAAACACTTTATCAGTCCTTCTACCCACCCCCATCTAAGTGGCTTTTCTGAAAACAAAAATACACTACATTTTCCTTTGTTTTTTAAGGACATTCCAAATACCATTTTTCACATCTGTAACATGTTAAGTTCTTGAGATATATTGTGGATATGCTTATTTTAAAATCTCAGACAGACTGGTTGTGAATGCGCAGCTCAATGGTATTTCGAGTCTGCGGCAGTCCATTGCAGTCGTGGTACGAGAACCTGCATGTCAGATTTCATTTGTGCCACAGTGTATAGTTTTGAGATCATAGTGTGTGGGTCACTTCCTTGTAAGCTGCGATCTACCTTAAACAAAATCCCACTCGTGGCACTTTTTCCTGCTGCCACGTCCTTCATCTCAAGTCCAACAGCGATGGGATAAGGATGGTGGAGGCAGGTTTTTTGGTGAAACTGGAAGCTTCTAGTTCGGACCTGCACATTGGCAGCAGATGTGTGATGGTCATCTTTCTGAGAGCCCATGACTACTCAGGAATTCAGTCCTGCATCTGTGTTCGGGCAGGCCTATTTAGGATCACCACTGCCCACCCTGAATGGGGAAGGTCTTAGGAAATGTGGGCTAAACATCGGTAGTCACACTCTCAGCCGGCTGGGAGGCCGCACCCAGCGGGTCACCTCTTATGCAGTCGAAAAACGAAGATTACCAAAACTTTGACTATAGGAACCTGGAATGTTCGGACCCTACTTGATTTGAAGGACAATAACAGACCTGAGAGAAGAACAGCGCTTGTCACCCATGAGCTTGGATGAATGAACATTGATATTGCTGCCTTAAGTGAAACCAGACTGTCCAGCGAAGGTAAACTTGCAGAGTTCAGCTCAGGCTACACAATCTTCTGGAAAGGAAAAGACTAGGGAGAACACCGCATTCATGGTGTTGGATTCACTGTGAAGACCACATTGGTGAATGATAATCAGCTAACTCCAACCGCTGTCAGCGAAAGAATTATGACTGTCTGAATCTCACTCTCTGGAGGCAAATCTATGACACTCATCTTCGCATATGCTCCCACCTTGGATGCTGATGTAGAAGCTAAAGACCAGTTCTACAACCTGTTCTACAACATTATAAAGTTACCACCAAGACACAAACTCTTACTACTTGGCAATTTCAGTGCCAGAGTTGGTAAAGATCACCAATTGTGGGGCAATGTGATGGGAAAACATGGACTTGGCAACTGTAATGCCAATGGTCTCCTGCTCCTTGGTTGATGTGTTGAACATGAACTCTTTATTACTAATACTCAGTTCTGCCTGCCTAATCGCTACAAGACCGCTTGGATGAATTCTCGCTGAAAGCAGTGGTACAATGTGATAAAAAAAGATGTCCTTGTTACAAGGACTGCAAGAAACATCAATGACTGCTGGACAGGTTGATCACTTTTCATATCTTGGAAGCATCTTGTCTAAACGGTGTACCTGCGAACAAGACGTTGATAAAAGAATTGGGGGTGCTCATGCAGCATTCGGACGGTTAATGCACAGAGTCTTCATGAATAACGACTTAAAACTGCGTACCAAACTCATGGTACAAAGCTGTTGTCATTTCCACGCTGCTGTATGGCTGTGAAACTTGGACACACTGTCGCCATGTTATCAAAAATCTTGAGCGCTTCCACCAACAGAAAATGAGATACATCTTGAATATTAAGTGTGGGAGGACTATGTGACCAACACGGCAGTTCTTGACAAAGTGCAGCTAAATAGCATTGAGGCAACAATCATCGCTCATCAGCTGAGATGGTTAGGCCATGTTCACCGCATGGGTGATACCAGGCTTCCCCGCCACATTCTTTATGGTGGACTTTGCTCTGGCAGTAGATCTCATGGAGCCCCTCTTAAGCGTTTTAAGGACCAGCTGAAACACATCATGAAGACAACTGGTATACATATACAGACATCGGAAGAATGTGCTCTGGACCGTTCGCTGTGGCGGAACACTACATCCACCGCTGTCACCTTGTTTGATAGAGAATGCTGCAGACATCAAGAGGACAAGCGACAAGCAAGAAAACTCTGTCAATTACAACCCCATCCTCCTGCATCCATTCAGTGTGATTTGTGTGGGCATATGTTTTATGCCAGGATTGGTCTGTTTAGTGATTGCAAACACATCCGTAAACTGAGTTGAACTGGTCAATGTATGCAGGAAGAAGTTATATATACTCAAATCGAGTTACAGCCGACAACGACGACTTATTTTTAAAATTCACCCGCTTTTTCAATTCTCTCCACCCCCTTAAGTTGATTTTTCAAAAACAAAATATGTATTTTTAAAGGAAATTCCAAACACTAGTTTTCACATCTGTAACATGTTATGTTAATGAAATATATTACAAATATACTCATTTTAAAAATTCACCCACTTTTTCAATTCTTTTCACCCCCTCAAGTGGATTTTCTGAAGAAAAAAGTGTTTATTTTTAAAAGAGATTTGAAATACTAATTTTTATGTCTGTAACAGATGCGGTTTTTGAGATGTAAGTTGAAAAAGTAATAAAGTCTTTGTATCTTGTGACGTGGCGTAATGGCGTCTTGTCAATCTTCAATGTTAAAATGGTGCGGCACGAACATGATATGAAGCATGAAGTCCAGTTAAAATCACAGATTAAATTGTTGTTAAAAACGACGAATTGTCCAATTATACAACAACGTGAGTGACTGTGCGAATAAAATTATATGCATATTGTACATAAAACAGTGTGGTGGTAATGCCACATTAAAATAGCTTTCTTGATTAGAAGGTGGAGTTACACTGATGATGCAAGTTGAACTTTATTATGTGTTGACAATAGGGGCCTCCTTGCCCGTCCTATGTCGAGCACTCCACCTTTTTTCAACATGTCCTCACCTTACTTTTAATGTTTTGTATTTGTGACTGAAGATGTCCCATAAGAGGACAAAACATGTATCACGAGTATAATCTAATGTAGTCTTTTAATAAAGACAATTGCAGTATTATAAAGGTGGAATTATAAATTCAAATTTTCACAAGTTGATACTTTGACAATACGGGCTCTAATATGAAATTTATAATGTGTGATGATAAATCAGTCAGTCAGGACATGTTATTTATATATATATGAACAGTTTTTCTTCCTCGTTAAGTTGGACTGATCGAAATTAAGAAGTCAGCTTACAGATGAACATGGGAGTTGTATCAAGCTAAAATATTTCACCATATTTTGAATATCTAGTAGGCAGCTGTGCCGGACTTCCAGAGTAAAATAATCCTTTTTGTCCCAGGATAGTCCATGGATAAAATGTCCACTTTTCATAGAGATTATGTCCAAATCAGAATATAGGCTCGTAGTGCGCGCATGTCCATTGTAATTAAGTCCACTTCCAAAATGACCATTTTACACGATGCCCATGTCTTTTCAGTGTCTTATGTGGAAGTTAATATAATTTTAATTGAGCATATTAATTGAATATTGTTTGTCTGGTCAGTTAAATCTGTTATGGTAATTGAGTAAACCATACAGCCAGTGTCTCCATGCCGAGTGTTGGTCCCACTATAAGGACCAATGGGTACGGGCAGAGAAGTCCTTATAGAAGGGAAATGGGCCCTCAGTGGAGGAAATGCCACTGAAACCTCATGAAGTGGAGCGTCTGTACTCCAGAGGTGCGGCTACAAAAGACGTCTGTTCTCCATGTTAGGAGCGGCCTACAAGATTCATCTGGCAGTAGCTCTAAAATGCCTTAGGCAGTGGCAAACCCATTGTAATAAAAGCCTATATGATATGTGTACTGAAGGCTCGGAAAATGCTAGGGGGTTCCCCACAAACGATGTGCAAAATGCTAGGGCGTTCCCCACAAGCGATGTGCAGTTCTTGTGATGCTGGGAGAAATGTGAGAAATGACTGACCAGCAATCAAATACATCAAGTGACCAGCAATCAAATACTTCAAGATAGCGACCATCAATGTAGTTACATTAACAGGGAAAGTGGTAGAAATTGTAGATTTTATGGATGACAAAGTTATAGCATTGCTGGGAATCAGTGAGACCAAATGGAAAGCAAAAGGTGAGAGGAAACTAAAGAAAGGATACACCTTATACTATAGTGGAGGAAGAGAAGCCAAAATTGGTGTAGGTCTCATAATTAGAAAAGACCAAAAGGAATATCTAGAATTGGTGGAAAACATAATTGACAGGTTGATTAAGGTCAGATTGAGACTCGAAATTGGTATTACAGATATAATTCAATTGTATGCTCCACAAACAGGAAATACAGGTATGGATCTAGAGGAATACTTTGAATATCTGGCAGACCATGTACAGGACAAACACGTGATCATTGGAGACATGAATGCCCAAGTAGGCCAGGAAAGAAAAGGATGTGAAGAGATTATAGGACCATTTTGAAATGGGAAGAGAAACAAGGCTGGAGATATTTTGGTAGACTTTTGTAGAAATGAGCTGATCATTGGTAACACATGGTTTCAAAAGAAAAACATCAGAAGATAACAAGATATAGGTGGTGCAACAAAATCAAAACTCTGATAGATTACATTTTGGTCGAGAAAGGTAACAGGAAAATGTTGGTAGATATAACAGCCCTCCGAAGTGAATCTTTTGAAGGAAATCACAGAGTTGTGATAGCTAAGTTAACACTTTCCGGGTCACAGCGCAATATATTGCGTCTTGCCGGAGATGCCAAAGCAGTTACGGTGCTATATATTGCGTGTCGAACTTCCGAGCATCATATCTTCACTTCTCTTTGATTTTCAGCACTGATTGAAACATTTGTTGTATCTGCCATCTATCCTATATATTACGGAAGCTTGCACTAATTTGTATTCTCTTTGGGAGCACTGTTAGCTTTAATTTTTCATGTGAATGTCTACCACACTTGCGAGTCAATGCGATCTGATAAACATGGCTGCTCGCAGGGGTGCGGAAGTTTTGAAAGTTGATGAAAAAGTGTTTGAAATATTAATTAATGATGAAAGTGAGGGTTCAGATTTGTGTGAAAGTGATTTAGAAAGTGTTGACAATATTGTACCCAAAGTTTCAACTGTTGTCGATGAAGGTGTAAGTGACAGTGATGAAGAATTACAACCAGCTACCACGAAGAGGCAGAAACAAAATGTATCAACTGATCACCAGGTCTGGGAAAAAGAAACAGGTAATAATACATTTTTACCTACTGATTTTGGCTATAAGCCTGATCTAGCTAAAATCCAGGATCCATCTTTGACTGAAAACTCTCCAGAAGTAGGTATTTTCAAAAGACTTTTTCCGCCTACCTTAGTAGAAAAAATAGTCATAAAAAGGAACTTGTATCACGCGCAATACGTAGAGAATAATTTGGTCATTTCTCCCACATCCCGAGTGTCAAAATGGACTGATTTTACTGTCGAAGAAATGTATTTATTTTTAGCAATAAGTATGCTAATGGGTCAAGTAAACAAACATAGCTTAGAAGAATATTGGTCTACCGATCTTCTCATTCACACTTCTGCATTTTCACAGTTCATGTCCTGTAATCGGTATAATGCAATTCTACTGTTCCTTCATTTCAGTGACAACAACTTCCAACCTCAAGGCGACAGACTATACAAAATCCGGTCTATTATTGAGCACCGAAAACAAACTTTACCTGCCATATTTCAGCCTTTTAGAGATTTATGCATCAACGAAAGTCTAGTTATGTTCAAAGGACACTTAGCGTTCAAGCAGTACCTTCCCTCAAAAAGAAGTAGATTTGGTGTGAAATTATTTGTACTTTGTGACTGTGAAACTGGATACATGTTAGATATAATTGTATACCTACTGAAGCCACAACGGAACTTGAAGATTCACAGATGGGGTTTTCTGCTTCTGTTGTCCTCACTCTCATGAAACCATATCTCAGTCGGGGACATACACTTTATATTGACAATTTTTACACCAGTCCAGAACTTCTAGAAGCTCTGCATGCACAGCGTACTCATGCCTGTGAAACAGTGAGGAAAAACAGAGGGGAAATGCTAGGGTCCACTACTAAACTACGAAGAGGTGAGGTAGAAAAGAGGCATACCTTAAATCTTCTTGCTGTCAAATGGATGGATAGAAGGGAAGTGAGCATGCTTACAACTGCTCATACTAGTGGAATGGTTGATACAGTAAGACTGAAAGAGCCACAGGACAATGGAGAATTATCCCAGTGTCTGTTCAGGACTACAACCAGAAAATGGGACCAGTTGATAGATCTGACCAGATGATTACGGGTGTGCAGCCATCACGAAAATCCATAAAATGGTGTAAAAAACTGTTCTTCCACCTGTTGGAGATTGTAATTCTGAACAGCTTCATTTTGGAAGGGTTTTGAAAGGACTAAAGAGACCTCATAAGGCATTCAGAATGGAAGTCATCTGATCACTAGCAGAGAATGCTCCTCCAAGAGCCACAGGACCTACTGGAGGCCAACATTCAAATGGTGATACACCTGCAAGGTTAACCCAGCAACATTTTCTTTTTGTTATTCCCCCAAAGCAACCAGGAAGGAGACCACCATCCAGAGTGTGCCATGTGTGTGCACACACTGCAAGAAGAGAGAAGACCAGGAGGACAATTTACCAGTGCAAGGACTGCAACAGAACTCCATGCCAAGCCCCATGCTTTGGGGAAGAAAAAAAAAAAAAAAAAAAAAAAAAAAAAAGTCCCATGAGTGTGTTTTGCTATTTATAGAGAGGTTTATTTCTGTGCCTGTAAAAACCTAAATTGTGGGGTATGTGAGCATTTAGAAAACCTGACCCTAAAAGGATTAAAGATGGGAAAGGTACAAGAGATGACTGAGATTAGGCAGAGAACACTAAAGGTGTGGAAATTGCAGGAGAAGGAAATAAATGAAGAGTTCCAGACACACCTTAAAACAAGTATACCTGAGGAAGACTTCGGAAGGGTCGAAGAAGAATGGGCGTACTTTAAAACAGTCATGGTGGAGTCTGCAGAAAAGATCTGTGGAAGAGTATCAGGAAGGAAGAAAGATCAAGAAATGCCCTGGTGGAATGACAGGGTAAAAGATATAGTTAAACGGAAAAAACAAGCTTTGGGAAAATGTCTGAGAAACAGAACCCAGAATGCAAAATAGAATACAGGCACTGCAAGGAGTGCTCCAAGGTGGTTCACGAAGAAAAAAGGAATGCTGGCAAAAATTCACTGAATCTCTGCAAGAAGATACAACTGGAAGCAAAAAGATCTTATTCCAGTAGGTAAAAAAGAAGAAAAACCTATGTGAAGGTACTATCTTTATTAAAAATGAACAGGATAAAGTGATGACACAGAAGCAGGATATATTGCAGAGGTGGGGAAAATACTTTGAACAGCTTTACAACGTGCAAAATACCTCGGTACAAGGAGAAATCGAAGAACCAGATTTAATGCAGACGGAAGATAACGAAAACGAGGTGTCCATGGCAGAGATTGAGTGGGCCACTAAAAGGATGAAACGAGGCAAGGCAGCTGGAATTCACGAAGTCACCATAGAAATGATGATAACGGCAGGAGCAGTTGGCCTATGGTGGTTGTATAGACTCTTCAGAGTGATACGGAGAGAAAAGAGTGAACGAAAGGGGTCATTATACCAATTTTCAAGAAAGGAGACAGGAAGCAGTGTGAAAATTACAGAGCAGTGACACTGATACCTCATTCAGCTAAGATCCTTGAAAGAATCTTGGATAAATGAATAAGAGACAGAGTAGAGGGAAAATTGGCAGAACACCAGTATGGATTCAGAAGAGGCTGGTCCACATTTGACTTGTCTTTCACAATTTCCCCATTTCCTTCCAATCCCTCTATTACACCTACTGTATCCTGTACATTGATTATATTAGACATGTTTGTGAAATTAATAACTGGTTCGATAGAAGGCAGTTCGGTTTTAGGAAAGGTTATTCCACTGAAGCTCAACTTGTAGGATTCCAGCAAGATATAGCAGATATCCTGGATTCAGGAGGTCAAATGGACTGTATCGCGATTGACCTGTCTAAAGCATTTGATAGGGTGGATCATGGGAGACTACTGGCAAAAATGAGTGCAATTGGACTAGACAAAAGAGTGACTGAATGGGTTGCTATATTTGTAGAAAATAGATCTCAGAGAATTAGAGTAGGTGAAGCTTTATCTGACCCTGTAATAATTAAGAGGGGAATTCCTCAAGGCAGTATTATTGGACCTTTATGTTTTCTTATATATATAAATGATATGAGTAAAGGAGTGGAATCAGAGGTAAGGCTGTTTGCGGATGATGTTATTCTCTATAGAGTAATAAATAAGTTACTAGATTGTGAGCAACTGCTACGTGACCTCGAAAATGTTGCGAGATGGACAGCAGGCAATGGTATGTTGATAAACGGGTTTAAAAGTCAGGTTGTGAGTTTCACAAATAGGAAAAGTCCTTCATTGGGGTAACCACATAAATGGGATTGTAAATAAAGGGTACAGCTCTCTGCACATGGTTATGAGGGTGTTTAGGGCTTGTAGTAAGGATGTAAAGGAGAGGTCATATAAGTCTCTGGTAAGACCCCAACTAGAGTATGGTTCCAGTGTATGGGACCCTCACCAGGATTACCTGATTCAAAAACTGGAAAAAATCCAAAGAAAAGCAGCTCGATTTGTTCTGGGTGATTTCCGACAAAAGAGTAGCGTTACAAAAATGTTGCAAAGTTTGGGCTGGGAAGAATTGAGAGAAAGAAGGAGAGCTGCTCGACTAAGTGGTATGTTACATGTTATAAACCTCATTTTAGGTCCGTATTGAAAATTTAACAGTTCAACAATGATAAAGGTGTTTTAATTTATTCCACCTATTCAACACTTATATTATCACGTATAGTTGTTACATAATTAAATTCTTAGTTACATGGGACATGTTTCGCCCTCAATTAAGGGCATCTTCAGCCTAAATACAATAATAAAAAATACAACTAAATTAAAAGTGGACGTTAAATACAATCATCAAAAATACAACTAAAATAAAAAGTAAAAAGTGGAAGTTAAAAGTTTAGTCTGTTCTTAAAATTCAGAACAATAAAATTGTGAAAAATGATAAAATAAAAAGATGCTAATGGAAAACTGTCTTATGATTAAACTATAATCTTGTCAGAGACTAAAACTTCTATTAAAATTCGAATTAAAACAGTTCATATAAAATATTGGAAAATCAAAGTGGTAGTAATAAAGAGCCAACGACATGAGGGCGTGTACACAAGCATAAACTTGATTGTCATGAATACAATCTTTTCAAGGCCGTTGATGAAATTCGTAGTAAGTAAGGCAGAAGCGTCTATTGAAAAATTGTAAGAGGCCGTTAGCACCGGTAGGTAATAAAATGGCTGAATCCTTGCCAGAAAATGTCAACAGATGCAGAAATAAGTTTTATGTAAGTGGAAGTTGTTATTTCTTAACTACTGTTGAGTTGGTTGCTGCCCGTTGGCCAACAGACGAATGGAGGAGGATAGGTTACCTAGGAGATAATGGACTCTGTTATGGAGGTAAAGAGTAGAGGGAGACCTAGACAACAATTGTTAGACTTTGTTTCTAACAGTTTACTAATAGAGGATTGTGTCAGCGATTAGTAAATTCACAGAGGCTTGTAGACTGTATGCTGAAAGGCATAACAATCTATAATGAAGATGTGTGTATGTATTTTCATTCCATCCCACAGAATTACGATCCACTGAAAAGGCAGTCACAATCGACCCTGCTCTTGAACAAACGACCTTTTGGTGAGGGCGTTAGAATACATTCACAGCACCTGATGCCTGTTTTAAAGGGTGACTATATGGGGACCCTAGCAGCTCTCATCTTGGGAGCATGAGGGGACTCTAGGTGAGTCAGACATTGCTTCCACTTGTGTCAGGCTGCTCACTTTCATTTTTCCTATTCAATCTCCCATGGTTGACTTTATCTCTTGCAACACCATTGTTATTAGTTTTGCAAGGCTGAGGGAGTTTTCAGTTTAATTCTCTTCATGGTTTGCTGATAGTTTACTCTAATTCTTCAAAGAGATGGACCTCTTTCACCTATCCCTGTGATTAGTGCTCGGAAAGGAAGTTTGGCCTGTTGTGTTTTCTCTTAAAACAATAATCGCCACGTCATCAATATGACGAACTGTGTAATCACATCATACAAATTAATTGCCTTTCTAACTTCAGCGTTCGTAATGTACACGAGAGCGATTTTGCTGTCCTTGGAATGAATGGGTGAATACTGTTGCCCAGAGTAAACCAATCAATCAATCACTACTGATCTGCATTTAGGGCAGTCGCCCAGGTGGCAGATTCCTTATTTGTTGTTTTCCCAGCCTTTTCTTAAATGATTGCAAAGAAATTGGAAAATTATTGAACATCTCCCTTGGTAAGTTATTCCAATCCCTAACTCCCCTTCCTATAAACGAATATTTGCCCCAAATTGTCCGCTTGAATTCCAACTTTATCTTCATATTGTGATCTTTCCTACTTTTAAAGACACCATCCAAACTTATTCGTCTACTGATGTCCTCCCACGCCATCTCTCCACTGACAGCTTGGAACATACCACTTAAACAACAATAAAGGTGTTTTAATTTAATCCACCTATTCATATATATTAAAACACCTTTATTGTTGTTGAACTGTAAATTTTCAATACGGACCAAAAATGAGATTTATAACATGTAACATACCACTTAGTCGAGCAGCTCGTCTCCTTTCTCCCAAGTCTTCCCAGCCCAAACTTTGCAACATTTTTGTAACGCTACTCTTCTGTCGGAAATTGCCAAGAACAAATCGAGCTGCTTTTCTTTGGATTTTTTCCAGTTCCTCTAATCAAGTAATCCTGGTAAGGGTCCCATACACTGGAACCATACTCAAGTTGAGGTCTTACCAGAGACAAATATGCTCTCTCCTTTACATCATTACTACAACCCATAAATACTCTCATAACCATGTGCAGATATCTGTACCCTTTATTTACAATCATATTTATGTGATTACCCCAATGAAGATCTTTCCTTATATTTATACCTAGGTATTTACAATGATCCCCAAAGGGAACTTTCACCCCATCAACGCAGTAATTAAAACTGAGAGGTCTTTTCCTATTTGTGAAACTCACAATCCGACTTTTATCCCCGTTTATCATCATACCATTGCCTACTGTCCATCTCACAACCTTTCGAGGTCATTTTGCAGTTGCTCACAATCTTGTAACCTATTTATTACTCTGTACAGAATAACATCATCTGCAAACAGCCTTATCTCTGATTCCACTTTACACATATCATTGATATATATAAGAAAACATAAAGGTCCAATAATACTGCCTTGAGGAATTCCTCTCTTAATTTTTACAAGGACAGATAAAGCTTCACCTACTCTAATTCTCTGAGTTCTATTTTCTAGAAACAGAGCCATCCATTCAGTCACTCTTTTGTCAAGTCCAATTGCACTCATTTTTGCCAGTAATCTCCCACTATCTACCCTATCAAATGCCTTAGATAAGTCAATCACAATACAGTCCAATTGACCTCCTTGTCAATATCCAGGATATCTGCTATATCTTGCTGGAATCCTACAAGTTGGGCTTCAGTGGAATAACCTTTCCTAAACCCAAACTGCCTTCTGTCAAACCATTTATTAATTTTGCAAAGATGTCTTATATAATCAGAAAGAATGCTTTCCCAAAGCTTACATACAATGCATGTCAAACTGACTGGCCTGTAATTTTCAGCTTTATGCCTATCACCCTTTCCTATATATACAGGGCTACTATAGCAACTCTCCATTTATTTGGTAAAGTTCCTTCATGCAAACAAAAATCAAACAAGTACTTCAGATATGGTACTATATCCCAACCCATTGTCTTTAGTATATCCCCCAAAACCTTATCAATTCCAGTTGCTTTTCTAGTTTTCAACTTTTGTATCTTACTGTAAATGTCATTTCTGTCATAGGTAAATTTTAATACTTCTTTAGTATTAGTCACCTCCTCTGTCTGGACATTATCCTTGTAACCAAGAATCTTTACATACTGCTGACTGAATACTTCTGCCTTTTGAAGATCCCCGCATACACACTCCCCTTGTTCATTAATTATTCCTGGATGTCCTTCTTGGAACCTGTTTCTGCCTTAAAGTACCTATACATACTCCTCCATTTTTCACTAAAATTAGTGTGGCCACCAATTATGCTTGCCATCATGTTATCCTTAGCTGACTTCTTTGCTAGATTCAATTTCCTAGTAAGTTCCTTCAATTTCTCCTTACTTCCACAGCCATTTCTAACTCTATTTCTTTCCAACCTGCACCTCCTTCTTAGTCTCTTTACTTCCCTGTTATAATATAGTGGATCTTAACCATTCCTTACCACCTTCAAGGGTGCAAACCTATTTTCACATTCCTCAACAATTGCTTTAAACCCATCCCAGAGTCTGTTTACATTTTGATTTACCGTTTTCCACCGATGATAGTTGCTTATTAAAAACTCCCTCATGCCGGTTTTATCAGCCATGCCTAACAGTCCTAATTTTAATCTCTTTCTTTCACATTTATTTTTAATTACCACAAAAACAACTTCATGATCACTAATACCATCTATTACTTCGGTTTCTCTATATAGCTCATCTGGTTTTACCAGCACCACATCCAGAATATTCTTCCATCTAGTTGGTTCCATCACTTTCTGAATCAGGTGCCCTTCCCATATTAACTTATTTGCTATTTGCTGGTCATGCTTCCTGTCGTTTGCAGTACCTTCCCAATTGACATTTGGTAAATTGAGATCACCCGCTACGATCACATTCCTTTCCTTATCGTTTCCCTCATAGCTGATTATCTTATCAAATAATTCTGAATCAGCATCTGCGCTACCCTTTCCTGGTTTGTACACTCCAAGGACATCTAGTTGCCTATTATCTTTAGAAATGAGCCTACCGGGTGAGTTGGCCGTGCGCGTAGAGGCGCGCGGCTGTGAGCTTGCATCCGGGAGATAGTAGGTTCGAATCCCACTATCGACAGCCCTGAAAATGGTTTTCCGTGGTTTCCCATTTTCACACCAGGCAAATGCTGGGGCTGTACCTTAATTAAGGCCACGGCCGCTTCCTTCCAACTCCTAGGCCTTTCCTATCCCATCGTCGCCATAAGACCTATCTGTGTCGGTGCGACGTAAAGCCCCTAGCAAAAAAAAAAAAAAAAAGAAATGAGCCTTACCCCTAGAATTTCGTGCTTGTCATCTTTAACTTTTTCGTAGCTTACAAGTTCTTTCACGAGAATGAATACTCCCCCTCCTACCTTTCCTATCCTATTTCTACGATACACCCTCCAGTTCTGTGAGAAAATTTCTGCATCCATTTTATCATTTCTCAGGCATTATTCAACTCCTATTGTAATATCTGGTAAGTATATATCTATTACATTACTTAATTCTATTCCTTTCTTTACAATACTTCTACAGTTGAGCACTAACAGTTTTATGTCATCCCTACTTGATTTCCTGTTCCCTGTTCCCTTAACACTGCTGCCTAGCGCACCGTGTTTCCCTGAATGTACCTCCCTATAACCCTTCTAAACAAATTTCCTAACTTATATGTACTACTGCGGTTTAAGTGAAGGCCATCTGAGCACAGATCCCTATCTCCTACCCACCCATTAGGATCTAGAAATTTCACTCCCAGTTTCCCACATACCCACTCCATTTTCTCATTTAAACCCCCAATTACCTTCCAGTCAGTATCCCTCCTACACAGTATTCCACTGATAACAATCTCCGCTTCCTTAAGCTTCATGTGATATAGATGTTGATTCCCATAGGGAATCTGATGGCCAAGCAGGCATCAATTTTTGATAATGAGACAAAGTCTCTCATAGTGCATTGGCACTGCCAGTGGCTGCAATTGGCCTATGCAGTGGCCTCCCCTCCATGGTATGCACTGGCCAGCGTCTTGGTGGGTGTGCTAAGTGCCAACTGATGAGCCCAGCCTAGCACACGAGGGCGAAACGCTGGCAACCAGGAATGAGTTAGCTGGAAAATGTATAATGTCCAATAACGGATCATTTATATTGGTATTATCCTTAAGCTTCATCTGTGCTGCATTTACCAGGTCCCATACATCCCCAACTATGTTGGTACTTATACCTGCTTGTCTTACGTTGTTAGTACCAACGTGAAACACTACCACCTTCTTCTTTCCCTCCTTCTCTTCTACTTTCTTCAACATCTGCCTTAACCTAATTCCTGGATAACACTCTACCCTGGTACCCTTTCCTCCACACACTTTCTCGACATGTCTAATGATAGAATCCTCCATGACCAGAGCCTCAACCCTACCCACCTCATTTGATCCCCTCCCCTCCTGGTCAGTCCTATCTTTCCTGACAGCTTCAGAAGCTACTTCCTCCTCCCTTTTCTCCGTCCCATGACCCTGTTCCACCTGTCTTTTCCTATCCACTACTCCACATTTACCTTTCCTACCTCTTCCCTTTCTCCTACTTCCAAACTTCTCAGCAACAGTTCCCTGTTCCTCATCTTCCCTCGGTTGTTCTACCTGCAGTGATTCGTACCGATTTCTCACCGACACCTGTCCTGAATTTTGATCCTGAATGGAGCTCTTAGCCTGCAATCTCCTTCCCCTTAAAACATTAGACCACCTGTCTTCCACAATTCCCCCATTTCCTTCCAATCCCTCTATTACACCTACTGTATCCTGTACATTGTTTGGAGGCCTAAATTTGTTCCTTTCCTCTGAGAGTATCCTAATTATCTCCCTCAAGCTTTCTAACTCCTCCTTCATACTCCTTAATGCCTGGCCACACCCACAGTTCCTACACTCGCACTGCTTAAGCATTTTTTACTAAATAATGAAAAGAAAAGGAAAAATAAGATAACTTATTCTGTGCAAAATAAAAATAAAAGGAAAGAAATATTGTCTACGTTAGTTCACCAAGAACACACAACAGTAAGTTATTTAATATAGGCTACTACTACTATACTACAATACTACTTAATTGTACTATTTTTATTCCTACAACAAGCTAACACGATGAAAATTGCTATTAATTACTGGAAACAGAGAATAATACACAAGAATTACACAGTTCTTAACTGCAGTTAAGTCTACCCTAATTACAACAACAGAATTTTAGTAAGAGAGTTACTACAGATACCACAGAAACGGTACTATACTAAACAGTTGAAAATACTCTGGCAAGGTAATTCATGTTACCATTATTTAAAAAAAAATTATAATTGTGAGGTCCTTCAGTCTGCTAAAACTAATTCAGTAGGGGCCTATAACATTAGAATAGAAAATATCTGAAAAAATAAAAATATATTAACAGATTATACCTGAAAAGATACCATTAATTAAAAACAGAATGACCGGGCGAGTTGGCCGTGCTTTTAGAGGCGCGCGGCTGTGAGCTTGCATCCGGGAGATAGTGGGTTCGAATACCACTGTCGGCAGCCCTGATGATGTTTTTTCGTGGTTTCCCATTTTCACACCAGGCAAATGCTGGGGCTGTACCTTAATTAAGGCCACAGCTGCTTCCTTCCAACTCCTAGGCCTTTCCTATCCCATCATCGCCATAAGACCTATCTGTGTCGGTGCGACATAAAGCAACTAGCAAAAAACAGAATGGCATATTTCATTCTTGAAAGAACATCTACAGATTGTATCAAATCAGACTTTTAATAATAATAATAATAATAATAATAATAATAATAATAATAATAATAATAATGTGCACTAATTCACCCACTGCACAAAAAAGGTGTTAAAAACTGATAACAACTATAGAGGTATTTCCTTGGTATCAGTTGCCTACAAAATTTTCTCCAAAGTTCTACTGAGAAGACTTGAAAGACAAACAGATCACTTCATTGGAGAATACCAGGCAGGTTTCAGAAAGGGCAGATCATGCATAGAACAAATACTCAATCTCAAAACTACCGGGCGAGTTGGCCATGCGGTTAGGAGCGCACGGCTGTGAGGTCACATTCGGGAGATAGTGGGTTCGAACCCCACTGTCGGCAGCCCTGAAGGTGTTCTTCCGTGGTTTCCCATTTTCATACCAGGCAAATGCTGGGGCTGTACCTTAATTGGCCGCTTCCTTCCCATTCCTAGGCCTTTCCTGTCCCATCGTCCGCCATAAGACCTATCTGTGTCGGTGCGACGTAAAGCAAATAGCAAAAAAAAAAAAAAAAAATTATATATATAAAATCTCAAAACTATCTTACAAATGCGCAAAACTAGGCAAACAGTGATCACCTTCATAGACCTTAGAAAAGCATATGACTCCATAGACCGACAGACACTTTTCAAAGTACATTAAGAATTTAAAGTAGACAGATAAACAAGAGAATTGATCAGACAAACATTAACTGACACTACTTCCAAACTTAAATTCTTAGGAGAAATATCTGAGCCTTTTGATGTCAACACAGGGGTTCGACAAGGATATGGACTGTCGCCTCTCTTGTTGAGTCTTGTTCTAGAAAATGTAATCAGAACCTTGGAAAAAGAAGTTAAAGGAATAACTCTTGGTAGACAACTGAAAAACAGTATTCACATGCAGTGTCTAGCTTTTGCAAGAAATAACTCTTGGTAGACAACTGAAAAACAGAATTCACCTGCAGTGTCTAGCTTTTGCAGGCGACCTGGCAATTCTTTCTAATAATAGGCAAGAAGCAATCCACTCCCACAAAAACCTACATGAAGTTGCAACCAAAACAGGACTTTAAATATCATATCATAAAAACCAGTACATGGAAGGAGCCTTTAGATTTCTAGATGGGCAAACTGTGATGACTAAATTTGGACAAACTTTCCAAGTAAATAAATTCAAATACCTTGGAGAAATCATTCAACCTTCTGGATTAAATTATGAAGCAAATAAGGAGAGAATTACTAAATTGTAGAAAGCATATTGAATCACTTGGAACACATATAACAAAAAATCATTATCTCGGAAAACAAAACTAAGACATTTTATTACAGTAATAAAAGCTGAAGCATTATGCGCATCGGAAACCTTAATCACTGGCGGTAGATCACTCATAAAAGATACAGAAAAGCAAGAAAGAACAATTATATGGAAAATTTTCGGCCCAGTCTGCACAGAGGCAGTATGGATGAAAAGGAAATCTCGTGAAATTTATTGCCGTACTGAAAAAATTTCTGACACTATCAGGAAATGGAGGTTGAAATTCTATGGTCACATTCTCAGAATGATCAATGATAGACTGACCGAAAGAATCCTAAGTCTTTCCCTCACACTGAAAGTCAAGAACAACTGGCTTAATGAAACAGAATCAGATCGTCAGGAAATCAACATCAACCAGGAAACTGTGAAAAACCGATCTGCCTTCATAACACTGATTAATAACCATTGTTTTGCAGAGCCAAAAGCTAGAACTAATAAAGCCTGGACAGAAAAACGTAACAAGAATTTCAGTGAGAGGATGAAGAGATTTTGGGAAGAGAGGAAAGCAAGCGTGCTCTTCAGTTGGGCATAATGATGTGAATAATAATAATAATAATAATAATAATAATAATAATAATAATAATAATAATAATAATAATAATAATAATTCGGCATTACAACACAGTCATAAAACCAACAGTCCTTTACGCAAGTTAAACATTGTCACTTTACAGTAAACAAGAATTAGAAGAAATAAAAAAGCAAGAGAGGAAGATCATCAGGAAAATCCTAGGAGCAAGATATACGCAAGATGGTTACAGGCTTCAATCAATCAAAA